>NW_027250683.1:0-124808 GCF_044704955.1 Pristiophorus japonicus | reverse complement strand
CTTCTACAAATATTATACAAATAAATCCAACCTGAATAAACATTTATAAACCAAGAAAAGATTAAATAAACCATCTTCCTACCTGTGTGAAAGTGCTTCAGCCAGGGAGAATTCTGCAGCCATTCGTGCCGCTGAGCGGGAGGGGAGAGAGAGAGAGAGAGAGGGGGGGGAGAGAGAGAGGGGGGAAGAGAGATAGGGAGGAGGGGGGAGAGAGAGAGGGGGGGAGAGGGGAGAGAGAGAGAGGGGGGAGAGGGGGAGAGAGAGAGGGGGAGGGGGAGAGAGGAGGAGAGGGAGGAGAGAGAGGAGGGAGAGAGAGGGGAGGAGGGAGGAGGAGAGGGGGAGGAGGGAGGAGGGAGGGAGGAGAGAGGGAGGGAGGGAGGGAGGGAGAGAGAGGGGGGGAGGGAGGAGGAGAGAGAGGGGGAGGAGGAGAGAGAGAGGGGGGGGAGGGGAGGAGGAGAGAGGGGGAGAGAGGGGGGAGAGGAGGGGAGAGAGAGAGGGGGAGGGAGGGAGAGAGAGGGGGGAGAGGGGGGAGGGAGAGAGGGGGTGAGGGGGGGAGAGAGGGAGGTGAGAGGAGGAGAGGGGGGAGGGGGGAACCGAGGTGGGGGAGGAGAGGGAGGGAGGGAGAGAGAGGGGGGGAGGGAGGGGGAGAGAGGGGGGAGGAGGGAGGGGGAGAGAGGGGGGGAGGGAGAGGGAGAGAGGGGGGGAGAGAGGGGGGAGAGAGGGGGGGAGGGAGGGGGAGAGAGAGGGGGGGAGGGGGAGAGAGGGGGGAGGGAGGGGGAGAGAGAGTGGGGGGGGAGAGAGAGCGGGGGGGGGGAGAGAGAGGGGGGGGGGAGAGAGAGCGGGGGGGGGAGAGAGAGCGGGGGTGGTGGAGAGAGAGCGGGGGGGGAGAGAGAGCGAGGGAGGAGAGAGAGCGGGGGGGAGAGAGAGAGAGGGGGGGGGAGGAGAGAGAGAGAGGGGGGAGAGAGAGAGCGGGGGGGTGGGGGGAGAGAGAGAGAGCGTGGGGGGGGAGAGAGAGCGGGTGGAGAGAGAGCGGGGGGGGGAGAGAGAGCGGGGGGAGAGAGCGGGGCGGGGGAGAGAGAGCGGGGGGGGAGAGAGAGTGGTGGGGAGAGAGAGAGCGGGGTGGGGGGAGAGAGAGCGGGGGGGGGAGAGAGAGAGCGGCGGGGGGGGAAGAGAGAGTGGGGGGGCGGGAGAGTGAGCGGGGGGAGAGAGCGGGGGGGGGGAGAGAGAGCGGGGGGGGAGAGAGAGAGCGGCGGGGGGGGAAGAGAGAGTGGGGGGAGAGAGAGCGGGGGCGGCGGAGAGAGAGCGGGGGGGAAGAGAGAGCGGGGGGGAGGGGAGAGCGGGGGGGGGGAGAGAGAGCGGGGGGGAAGAGAGAGCCGGGGGGGGAGGGAGAGCGGGGGGGGGAGGGAGAGCGGGGGGGAGAGAGCGGGGCGGGGGGCAGAGAGCGGGGGTGGGGAGAGAGCGGGGGGGGGGAGAGAGAGCGGGGGGGGAGAGAAAGAGCGGGGGGGGAGAGAGCGGGGGGGGGAGAGAACGGGGGGGGGGAGAGAGCGGGATGGGGGGGGAAAGAGACAGGGGGAGGGAGAGAGAGGGGGAGGGGGAGGGGAAAGAGAGGGGGAGAGAGAGGGGCAGGGGGGGAGAGAGAGGGGGAGGGGGGAGAGAGGGGGGAGGGGAGAGAGAGAGGGGGAGGGGGGGAGAGAGAGGGGGGGAGGGAGGGGGAAGAGAGAGGGGGGGTAGAGGGGGGGAGAGAGAGGGGGGGGTGTGCGAGAGTCGGGTCTGGTCGGCGGGGGCGGGGGAGGGGAGCGAGTGTCGGGTCTGGTCGGGCGGGGAGCAGGAGCTGGCCGTGGGAGGAGCCTCATTGACGCAGCCCCAGTGAGGCCATTGAGCCAGGGCTAGGGGCTGCGTGCTTCGGGCCCCTCCCACACAGTTCGGCGCCTGGAGCTACTGCACTTGCGTGCCGACTGTAGCGCGCATGTGCAGAGGTCCCGGCACTGTTTTCAGCGCCGGGACCTGGCTCCGCCCCCCCCACAGCTCGTGCTGGCTGCGCCGAGGGCCAGAGGACCTGTAAGTCGGTGGAGAATACCGAAGATTTTTTTAGGCGCGAAAAACGGGCGCCCAGCTTGAAGGGGCGCACATTTTTTTTCCTGTGGAAACTTGGGCCCTGTGTTTTGGATTCTAAAGTCTAAATCGTTAATATAATCTCTGAACAACAGTGGTCCCAACACTGATCCTTGTGGAACACCACTACCCACCTTCTGCCACTGTGAGTAGCAACCCTTTACCCCTACTCTCTGCTTTCTGTCTTGCAGCCAGCTAGCTATCCATTCTGCTACTTGTCCCCTGACTCCACATTCTCTGACCTTGTTCATCAGTCTATTATGGGGTACCTTATCGAAGACCTTTTGAAAATTTAGTAAATTACATCTACTGCATTACCATTGTCTACTCTCTCTGTTACCTCTTCAAAAAATTCAATGAGGTTGGTCAAGCAAGACTTTCTCTTTTGAAATCCATGCTGACTATTCATTATTATAATTTTATAATACATCCACAACCTTTGAGCATCTTTCCATTGAGTAGGAAATCCCATTCATTGAGTGTGTTCTCCTATACCATTGTGTATGTACTGTAGGTTTCAGACATATATCAACATAAAGTGGCTAAATACATTGACATAAAATGGCTCTATACATTATGGGATAGAGAAATAAGCCTGAGTTAGTCAAACAGGAACTTCACTGCAGATAGTTCCTCAAGGTGTTCACTGATAAAACAGCCGTTGTGGTCAACCAACAGGAAACCTTTAATGGGATAAGGAAATAACAGGACCTTTGTGTTATTGAGCACAATATTAGCTTCAGCAAGAGTGACTAATAGAATAGATTCATTATAATGTGGATGCTTATAACTATGTTTGTGAAATTATAATAAATAAGAAAACGACTGAAGGCAAGTAATGGAAGGCTGCTCAGTACCAAGGAATGTGACCTTGTGAAATACAGACAGGAAGGGGACCAGTTCCAGCTGTTGTTTTGCACTGTGACCAAGCGTGAGGTCAGGGGTCGGACCGGTGACAGAGATTGTTCACTAAAGGGTGTCGGGGGCAGACTGAATGTGGGACACCAAGGTTCCATATTAATACAGTATTAAAGTTGCTGACACTAGACTATCGGGACTAGTAATTAGTAAGACAAGGAATGAGCTGGAAACCTGCACAGAATCCATCAGTGGCAAGCAAAGTCAGGAATCTAAAGTGACTTTTTTTAAGCGTCCCGTACCTGTCTCTGAAAGGGCCATCCCTGGCAGACAGATAAATCGTAAGTAATTATAGCTGGTAAAGTCCACTCAGGTTTGGGGTCCATTCCTCGTGCTGCAGAGGCCAGGCCATGAAAAAGACCACCTAACCAAGGACAATAGTAAACTTCAAGCTTAGTGTAGAGAGAATAAGCAGAAGTTACAGGATGGTGTCCTATTTTCTGTCTGAGGGATTTGAGAACTAAATAGTTTTTTTTCAATCCAGGAAAGATTGTTTAAATTTACTCAAACCCTGCCTGAGTCTGGAGGTGCTGGGCTGGAGCTGGCCCGCCCCTTCCTTCCCTGTCAGCACTGTAATGATATTAAACTCGAAGGGGATGAAATTGCCCCTCGCTGGGTTTGGAGCGCAGAATTTGAATTAACAGAAAAGTTAGCGCCGGTTGAGATGGGCGGGAGGAAGTTTGTAATTTCAGAACTTTGTTTGTGAGATCTGAGAGCTGCGCTGTTGGAGCACTAAGTGGCCTCCGTGTGGCGCTGGAGGAGCGCTGCCGGGGCGATGGTGGAAATGAGCAGCCAATTGCAGGTGAGTTTGATTCACTCATAACCAGTCACCTGGTCACTGGGCTTCTTAAAGGGGATGCCTTACAGGTTTGTTCTGCTGATTCTCTTCCTCAGAGTTCAGGAGCTGCTTACTGAGGGCCATCATGGCAGCTGGGAGAGCCAGTACGAGGGCCAATCAGTTCTCAGACACAGAAGTGGAGACAGTGGTGGGGACAGTGGGAGACAGGAGACACATCCTTCTCCCTTCAGCTGGCAGGACCACTCCACAGCTTCTCAGAGCTCTCTGGGCAGAGGTGGCACCGAGGTGTCGGGCACCTCCGTCCTTGACCGTACACCCACACAGTGTCGCAAAAAGTTCTGCAACCTCACTCGTGTGGTGCAAGTGATTACATGTTCCCCCAACTCTTACCCATGAACCTGTGAGTCTCTGCCTGTTCCCACAACTCTTACAAGGCAGCCTCTGTGCACTCAGCAAACCAGCATTTAACTCAGGCTGTGGGCCTACTCACAGTTATTGGCTCATTTCTTCTCCCAGTCTGCAGGGAGAAGGAATGGGGGAGGAGGAGGAGAGGGAGGAGGAGGAGGACGATGCATGTACCACGTCACTGCTTCTCGCACTCGCACGCACCAGCTCAGATACTGGGAGAACGCGGTTGTTGCAGTTGAGCTTAGGAGAGGGGTCTGCACAGTGTGCTGCACCGGGGCCTAGCGGGCCACAGCAGTGTCAAGGGGGAAGGCAAGATCGGGAGCCAGCTCCCCGGAGGACGAGTGCGTGCATGAGTTCTGCTCCACAGGACTCAGATGAGGACCTAGTTGGGGAAGCGTTTGAACAAAGGGTGATGGTCTTGCACTCCGACATGATACGGGCAATGGCAAGGGTGCTCGAGATCCTGTCACATGTGGTAAGGAATGTGGAGGGGTATGTCTCCCATATTGTAGACAGCTCTGCGCATACCATTGAGCTCACCATTGCCAGTGTGCAGATGATGGTGGACTCCCAGACAGACGGTGTGGAGCCAGACCTCATGAGGTGTCTCGTGGGCAATGTGGCAGCTTCTATTGGGGCATAGGCTGAAGCAACGCAATGTCTTGCTGCTGCAATAGTCCATGGTTGCTCGCATGGATGCTCAGACTGCTCTCATGCAGTCTCAGCATGATGCCACACAAGCCCTGACTGCTGCCATCGGCGCTGGGTCCATCAGGGTCCACCGAGGATCACACGGTGCCACAGCAGCCCAGCAATCTGTGCTCCATCAGATTGGAGAGGAGGCTGAGGTGCTGCTCCGGGGGAGTGGCACTGGCTCAGTGGAGAAGGAACCTGCTGTCCTCTCTCAGGATGACAACATTTCTGATCCCACCACTGCCACTCCGTCATTGCAACTATCCACGGCTGTTACCCAGCCAGCCTAGACTGTCACCGCCCAGCCTGAGGTGTTTCAGTCTGCACCCGGGCCTTCCAGGCCCAGAGCTGGTTGAGGGTGTCCTAGAAGGCCATCTGTAGTCTCTGGCCCAGAAACACAGCAGCCTTTCACCAGCCATGCTGCAGCCACAGGGGAGACACTGCGGCATGGTAGTAGAGTAGGTTTACATAAAAGGGGATATAAGGAGATGCACATGGGTGAATGATATATGTCATGTTGATGTTGCACTTTTTACACATAAATGTTCATTGTCATCTTTACTGTTTGGTCTTGTCTGTCATTTCATTGTTGGGCATGTGGTATGGAAGGAAGGGCTCATTGACGTGTTTATGGAAGAGGGACACTCGGTCAGGTGAGTACTGCAAGACTCCTCCTGAGCGGTCAAGACAGCAGAACCATTGCTTCTGCACTCCAATGGTCTGTTCAATGATGCTCCTGGTGGCGGCATGACTGTCATTGTAAGCGTGCTGGGCAAGACTGATGGGTTTGCAGAGGGGAGTCATGAGACAGGTGGCACAGCGGGTAGCCCTTGTCTCCGAGGAGTCAGCCAGGAGCGGCATTGAGTGACTGGAACAGAGCTGGCACACCGGTCTGGCGCAGGATGAAGGCATCGTGGCTGCTGCCAGGATAGCGGGCATTAACGGCCATTATTTTGTGTCTTGGTCGCACACCAACTGGATATTGAGTGAGTGGTATCCTTTTCGGTTTTGAAATATCTGCCGATTTCGGTGTGGAGCCCGCAATGTGACGTGTGTGCAGTCTATGGCACCCTGCACCATGGGAAAGCATGCCATCATGACAAAGCCTGTTGACCTCTCCAGCTGCTTCGGTCTTGTCATGGGGAATGAGATGTATTCCATCTGCCTTCTGTACAGAGCATCTGTGACATGACAAATGGAGCAATAGGTGGCAAACTGGGAGATGTTGGAGATGTCTGCTGTGGCTCCCTGGAAAGATCTATTGGCATAAAAATTGAGGGCGATGGCGACCTTCACTGCCACTGAAAGAACCATTCTCACCCTTGTTTGAGGCTCAAGGTCTGGCTACATCAGATGGCACAGCTCCGTCACCATGTCTTTTGTAAATCGCAGCCTTCGGACACACTGCTCCTCAGAGAAGTGGAAGTCGGAAAATGTTTGGCGAAAGACCCTGGGTGCGTACGGCCTTCTGTTGGTACATCTGCAAAATCATCTTCCTCTGCCCACACCCTCATGGACCTCCTGATGTTGGTCCTGCATTTGCTGTCCCTCTGAAGCCTCCTGCTGCTGTTGCTCCGTTTGCCTCTCCATGTTCCTTTTAATCTGCCTCTGTCTGTCCCTCTCCTTGTCCCTCTCTCTGATCCTTGGAGCATGGGCCTCTCCATGATTCTCTCCATGGGCCTCTCCCAGTGGCAGCCTTTCTCTTTCCCTCTCCCAATGCTTCTGCTTGGCTAAATCACAGTGCCGTTATCTTCCCCGAACCATCCTCCGATGGTGAGGATGCAGGTGGTCCAGTGCAAACACCGAGCCCATGATTTGCAGAGAAAGCCAAGGGAAACTGAGGCTCAGCATTCAATGGTTGCCGAGGCAGAACCAAAACACAAAATCATTTCAAAGTGTGGAAAAATTTGTTCAACAAAAAATATCTCGACCTGCGTGCCTTTAAATCTCGGCAGCTGCAGCCTGATGACTTCAAACTGACAGCAAAAGCTGTCGTTGGTATTGACAAGCATTAGTTGGAGGGACGGTCTCGAGGCAATGCGCATGGTGACGATCTCATTATCGGCGTACGCAGAGAGTCACGAGCGACACCGGAGCGGAGCGCAAAGCTGTATGGCCACCGGCGAAGAGATGGGCAATTCCACGCGGGTCGATGTGGCCACCGTGCCGCCAACTCATTATCGCAACGTTGGTGCCGGCGATACTAACTGGCCCCGTGCAATAGGGCAATTTCAGCCCCTTTACTTCCAAACACAATGAGATGTGTCATCTTTCTTCTAGTTTCAGGTTATCTTTGATGTGTAATTTCTGAGGGGTGCTGTTGAAGAAACCTTGATAAGTTGCTACAAAGCAAACTATCGATAGTTCACACTGCAGCCGTGATCTGCTGGTGGTGGAGGGAGTGGATTTTTAAGAAGGTGGATGGTTTCATCTTCTTGAGTGTTGTTGCAGATGTACCCATCCAGGCAAGTGGAGAGTATCCCATCACATTCCTGACTTGTGCCATTTAGGGGGTGGAGTGGTTTTGGGGAAGCTGAGCTGCTCATCGCAGAATACCTGCTCTTGTAGCCACGGCATTCATGTGGCTGGTCCAGTTGAGTTTCTGATTAATGACGAGCTCCAGCATGTTAATGTTGGGGTGCTTGTCAATGGGAATGAAATTGAAAGTCAAGGGAAGGTCATTCAACTCTCTCTTGTTGGAGATGGTCATTGCACTTGTGTGTTGTCACTTATCAGCCCAAGCCTGAATGTTGTCCAGGTCTTCCTGTATGCAAATCGGATATCCATTTCCCACATAAATAGGAGCTTAAGATTCTACAGAACAGTTTGTGGTGTCTGCAACTGGTTAGACTGCACTGGGGAACTAACCAACACCAGCACTTACTGTACCCAATAGTATTCCAGGGAGTTGAAGGCCACTTTCACTCATGGGCTCCTACCGACAGTGAATATCTACAAACCCAAAGAGATCTGTATAAAAGCGCCCGGTCTGAGAGCACGTTTAGGGCAGGAATACCTGGCGGACCCCTAAAGGTCACCAGTTCAGGGCATTGCCATTTAAACCATCATCTAAAAGCAGAAGTGCTAAAATATCTTGGTGTCCATCAGACATAATCTACAGTTGAGCTTTTTCTGAGAAACACTGGAAGTGCAGCAAGAGGAGATGTGAGAAACTTTGACGCTGAGCCACATAAGGAGCTATTCCCCTGAAATTCCGGTCGGAGACTTCCCGCCGGCAATTGCCTCCGACCGGAGAATTTTTACGAAATTACCTGGTGGTCCCGGAGGCTCCCCGGATTCCGGTGGGGAGGCCTTCTCTTCCCGTGCTGCGAAGCGCGCTCCCGTCCTCGAGGTTCCCATGCAGAAGGTGCAGTCACATGTGTCTGCTCAACCAATCAGGTACAATATTCCCAATTAATAGCAATGGGAACTCTGGATCTACCAGTTCTCATTGCTATTAATTGAGAAAAAAACAAACACAATAACACCAAATTAAAAATAAAAAACACACCTCACATCACTAAAATTAATTGAAATTAAAGTTAATAAATATCTTGGAGAAAATTTTTTTTTCCCGAGTTTTAAATTTTTTTTTAAATTATGGTTTAAACTAAATTTAATGCAGTGGGCAGGGTTTTTAAAAATAAAATGTGTATTGTTAATGTTATTATTTATGTTTTAAGTGTGTTTTAAGACACTTACACCTGTAACAGTCGGCGATGCGCCTGCTTTTATCAGGTGCAAGAGTTTTGAGGACATTTGCTGGGCAAGATGTGGGTAAATACCAGAATCTTGCCTTTGCAAATGTCCTCCCTCCTGATATGCGGATGATCTGTTAAGCTGGAGCTTGACAGAGCGGAAAAGCCAGTTTTCAGCGCATGCACAATGAGCGCTGAAAACCGGGCTTTGCGATACATTCCTGGGTCCGTAGACACTCCGTACTTCCGGGGAGGCCGGAATTTCGGGGCCAGCAGGGCAGCTGACCAAAAGCTTGGTCAAAGAGGTAGATGTTATGGAGCCTCTTAGAGGAGGAAAGGGAGCTAGGGAGGCGGAGAAGTTTAGGGAGGGATTTCCAGAGCTAAGCGCCTCGGCAGTTGAAGGCAAATCAGGATGAGAATTTTAAAATCGAGGCGTGCTTAACCGGGAGCCAATGTAGATCATAGAGCCCAGAGGTAATGGGTGAATGGGACTTGTTGCGAGTTACGATATGGGCAGCAGAGTTTTGGATAAGCTAAAGTTTATGGAGGGTCTAGAGGTAACAAAGGCCTGTTTGATGGTTCCAGCAGCAGATGAGCTGAGGCAATGTTACCGAGGTGGAAGTTGGCGGTCTTAGTGATGGTGTGGATATGTGGTCGGAAGGTCATCTCAGGGTCAAATACCACACCAAGGTTGCAAACAGTCAGGTTCAGCCTCAGCCAGTTACCAGGGAGAGGGATAGAGTTGGTGTCTAGGGAATGGAGTTTGTGGCGGGGATAGAAGACAATGGCTTCGGTCTTTGCAATATTTACTTGGAGGAAATCTCTTCTCATCCAGTACTGGATGTCGGACAAGCAGTCTGACAATTTAGAGACAGTGGGGAGGTCAGGGAGGTGCTGGTGAGATAAAGCTGGGTTTCGGCAGCTTAGAGCTGGAACCTGACGTTGTGTTTTCGGATGATGTCGCCGAGGGGCAGCATATAGATGAGAAACAGGAGGAGGCCAAGGATAGATCTTTGGGGGCTCTCGAAGTAACGGTGCAGGAGCAGGAAGAGAAGCCATTGCAGGTGATTCTCTGGTTACGATTGTATAGATAAGAATGGAACCAGGCGAGTGCAGTCCCACCCGGCTGGACGATGGAGGAGAGGCGTTGGAGGAGGATGGTGGGGTGAACCGTGTCAAAGGCTGCAGACAGGTTGAGAAGGATGAGGAGGGATTGTTTGCCATGTTTACAGTCACATCGGATGTCATTTGTGACTTTGATGAGTGCCGTTTCGGTACTGTGGCAGAGGTGGAAATGTGATTGGAGGGATACAAACATGGAGTTCCAGGAAAGATGGCATGGATTTGTGAGTTGACAGCACATTCCAGGCTTTTGAGAGGAAAGGGAGATTGGAGGTGGGGCGGTATTTTGCAAGGTTGTTTTTTTTTAGGAGAGCGGTGATGATGCAGATTTGAAGGGGGTAGGGACTGTACCTGTGGCGAGAGAACCGTTAACAATGTCAGCTAACATGGGGGCCAGGAATTTGGATTGGTTGGTCAGCAATTTGGTGGGAATTAGGTCGAGGGAGCAGGTGGATCAGTTTTACCGCCCAGCAATGCGAAGACCCACATGATAGAATGTCCCGATTGTCCTGTACTCTGGTGAACCAGATCCAATTTTCCAGAATGTTGAAAAGTGCCAGTGCAGTGTTTGTATATGTGCATGTCCTGGTTCCTCACAACCCTCCAGCTCAGGCCCTGGGAATCTCAAACTCGCAGTGCACAATTTTTGTAAATCATGATATGCGTCCTCCTCCTTTGAGGGATGTAATGGTTTTCAACAGTTCCTGCTCCCTTCAGCCCTCAGTGTAGACAGAAAAGGCTATGGCTACACTCAAATCTGATCCCAGACAGTCGGGCTGCAATCAGGTACAGCAGGGCCAATTTTAACTCGCTGCACTTAGCGTAAATGGGACGGTAACGGCAGAAAATGGCGTCAGGTCACTTACTGCCCTATTTAGGCTGCTGCTCTGGCTGCCTCCATCTTGGGTAGGGTCCTGAGATGGGCGGCCAGAATGACCGCCTGTTTCAGGCAGGGGGCCACCTGTAATACACAAATCCTATGACGTACACAGGACTCTGTAATTTTGAGGTTCAAATGGACAGAATGTGTGCGAAGCATGCTCTGCCCATTGTCCCAGTCACTGGAGGCCACTCAAAAAACCACACACGTAGTATTTCTTATTTTTTGGCGTGGGGCAGAAGGAGTTGGAGTACTCCCCCGGGCCCACAAAATCCATAGCCCGCTGCCCCCTGCCCCGAGATTGCCTCTCCCCCCTCACCCACCGGATTGCCTTTCTGCCCTGTATCCCCTCACCCCCCCCACCGGTTCTGAATATCTCTCCCAAAGCCGTCAAGCTGCAGCGATGTCCCTGATTGGTGCCCACAGCTCACCGAAGCATGTCAATAAAGCCCAGGCATCTAAATGCCTGACCATTATGTGCCTGAAGTTAAAATTAGCCCTGTTCTCTCCCTAAATAGCAATGCACGATAAACACTGTTTTGGGCACTTGGAAAAGTCTCGTCAGTGGTAACTATTGGAAAGAGGCAGCTTTCCTCTTTCTACTCAGACTAGTCCGGGAAATTGGCTGGATTCTTGTTGCCGAAAATCCCGTTAGTTCCACTATTCCACGTCTAGTCCTTTACTTTCAATCCAAAAAGTCTCCTTCCCTACATGCCAACTGTGGTGTATGTAGCACACAAATCACTGACTGCACACGGTCTGGTGTAAACCTAACTGCTGTGACCTTCGTCCTTTATTATTCAGCTCCAGAGTGCCTCTCAGGTGTGGTGGTCAGCCTTATATAGCCCTTGTTGTAGGTACTACCAGGTTTTTAACCACAGCGCCCTCTGTGGTGTGGCATAGTGCTTACATTACATTTCAGGTACTGGGACGATACACACATCATTACATAACATCACACTTGTCCAACGAAAGGCAGGTAGGCATAGACAGTGCGTTAGTATGGTACATATTATCTGGTACATTAACTAGTTATTGACTGGTAACGGATCCTTGATTTCCTTGTTTGCCGTTATCATTAATTGTACTTCATCCATTATTTTACACAAATACAGTGGCCATTCAGCATTAAAAAATTAATTCTTATTATAAATTCGCCATCTCACATCAACATAGCTACTTTTGGACTCGCTCTGCCTTACAGAAGTCCTTTGTGGGGACCACCTCTTGGTAAGGCCCTTTTAAGACTCCCGGGTGTATTTCCTTTGTAAGGCGCCATCTTTGATGCAGGAGGATTCCACAAGGCTTCTCCTTGGGCGCCGCCATCTTTGATGCTCTGCTGCTCTGACACGATGCCGCCGCCATCTTCTTCTCCGCCGCTCCGGATGCCCTCCGCCGTCGCAGCCTCCGCTCCCCTCCGCTGCCACCTGACTTGCCGCCTCTCCTGCGGCCGTAGTGGCCTCCCCTGCGGCCGCTGACCTCCAGCTGCTGTCGCCGCCCGACTCTCCCTCTGCGTGGGCCCCTCCGATCCGCCGGCCATCCTGGATCCCTCGCACCCCACCGGCTCACCCGCCCCGCCCCCCCCAACTAGTCCCCTCTCTGCAGGGCTGTTTGCCTGTGGGGGGGTTGAGGCTTCAGGGTCTCTGTGTGAGGTCCAGGCCTGGGACTTGCCTGTCGGGGGGGTTGAGGCTGCAGGGTCTCTGTGTGAGGTCCAGGCCTGGGACTTGCCTGTGGGGGGGTTGGGGCTGCAGGGTCTCTGTGTGAGGTCCAGGTCTGGGGCTTGCCTGTGGGGGGGTTGGGGCTGCAGGGTCTCTGTGTGAGGTCCAGGCCTGGGACTTGCCTGTCGGGGGGTTGAGGCTGCAGGGTCTCTGTGTGAGGTCCAGGCCTGGGACTTGCCTGTGAGGGGGTTGAGGCTGCATGGTCTCTGTGTGAGGTCCAGGCCTGGGACTTGCCTGTCGGGGGGTTGAGGCTGCAGCTCCAGCTCGGTCGGCGCTGCTCTCTGGGGTCCCGGGGCATGGCAGCACCCCGGGGAGCAGCAGCCTGTGGAGTGATGAAGTCTTCCCAGCTCCCACGGACCGTCCCCATCCACCTCCGGCCGAGGAGCGTCGGCCCATCGCCTGCAACGACCCACAGAGGTAAAGTGTGCGTCTCGACCCCGTGGGATACCTGCACCATCGCTCTGCCAAGAACAGGTATCAGTTCCCTGGTGTAGGTACACAGCTTCGCCGTGACCGGGACCAGCTTGGGTCGTGCAGCTGGGTTCATCCACAGTTGATCAAAAGTTCTCCGACTCATCAACGACGGACCCGAGCCCATGTCCACTTCCATACTCACAGGGACTCCGTTGATTTTTACTTCCCTTATCACTGGGGGCGAATAATCGGTGCACATGTACAGTCCAAGCACCTCATCTTCTTCTACCTGCCCCTCGCTGAACAGTAGATCATCCCCCATCTCCTCAGCCACACGGTGAGTCGTGTTTCTTTTACACATACGCTGAAGGTGGCCTTTCATGTGGCAGGTATTGCACGTATACTCTGCAAACCTGCACCAGTGAGCCCCATGGCTTCCTCCACAGCGCCAGCATGGTGCTATTTGATTGGCCCCCCTCAGCGGACTCTGAGTTCCAGGACCCCGAGGTCCGTGCTCTCTGCCCCGGGCAGAGCCACGTTCTGCAGTTTTGTCCATGGTGGGCACTATCCTGTGGACAGTGCCTGCCGGGTTCGAGACTGTGTGGATCATTTGCTTGGTGCTGCAAGTCGAGGTCATATCTGCCCGGCTGATGGCGATGGCCTTTGTCAGAGTGACTGTGGGTTCCGTGGCTAGCAACTTGTGAAGGAGGCCCTCGTGGCCAATCCCCATGACGGAAATGTCCCGTAACGCCTTGTCAAGGTGTGCGCCAAAATCACACGGCGCCGCGAGTCTCATGAGGTCCGCAGCATATTTGGTGATATCCTGGCCCTCGGGTCTGCAGTGATGGTAAAATTTGTATCTGGCTGTGAGGATGCTCTCCTTCGGTTTCAGCTGGTCACGAATGAATTCAGTCAGCTCCTCTTATGACTTGTCCTTGGCGCTCCCGGGTGCCAGCAAATCCCTGACGAGACAGTAAACCTCATCGCCACAACTGGAGAGCAATATCGCCTTACGCTTCTGTCTCATTGTGTCCATGTCCTCCGTCAGGTCGTTTGCTGTGAAGTCGTACTTGAGCCTTTCCGTAAAGGCCTCCCAATCATTGCCCACAGTAAAATCCTTTCGCGAGCCCAGAGTAGCCATGGTTGCGTGGAGTTCGTCCGCTTCCTTGTCGCCAATGTGGTGTATGTAGCACACAAATCACTGACTCCACACGGTCTGGTGTTAATCTAACTGCTGTGACCTTCGTCCTTTATTATTCAGCTCCAGAGTGCCTCTCAGGTGTGGTGGTCAGCCTTTTATACTGCCTGTTGCAGGTACTTCCAGGTTTCCCACCACAGCGCCCTCTGTGGTGTACCATTGTGCTTATATTACATTTAAGGTACCAGGACGATACACACATCAATACATAACACTGACGTTGGTGCGTCTGTCCTCCTAGGGGATTTGCAGGATCTTGCGGTGACATTGTTGCTGGTATTTCTCCAGCGATTTGAGGTGTCTACTGTATATGGTCCACGTTTCTGAGCCATACAGAAGGGCGGGTATCACTACAGCCCGTAAACCATAAGCTTGGTGACAGATTTGAGGGCCTGATCTTCGAACACTCTCTCCCTCGGGTGGCCGAAGGCTGCGCTGGTGCACTGGAGGCGGAGTTGAACCTCGTCGTCGATGTCTGCCCTTGCTGATAATAGGCTCCCGAGATGTGGAAAGTGGTCCACGTTGTCCAGGGCCACTCCGTGGATCCTGATGACTGGAGGGCAGTGTTGTGTGGTGGGGTTAGGTAACATAACCACTATGCTACTACACTTCCTCTGCTCTTCTTCGAAATAGTACATGTTACATTTAGAATAACTCCAACAGACTGTACATCTTAAGCTCAAACTGTTGTGACCTCGGTCTCTTTATTGTAACTCCAGAGTCAGGAGGCAGCCTGGTAGACTGCCTTTTATACCTGCTTGCCCAGGGTATGCCGATGACCCTTGGGTCTTCCACAGGTGCACCCCCTGGTGGCAAGTCTTACACATTGGTAATGTTTACATACATAACAGTAGCCATGGGATCTTTTGTGTTCACCTGAGAGAGCAGACGGAGCCTCGGTTTAACGTCTCTTCCAAAAGACGGCACCTCCGACAGAGCAGCGCTCCCTCAGCACTGCACTAGAGTGTTGGCCTAGATTTTTGTGCTCAAGTCTGTGGGGTGGGACTTGAACCATTGATGTATCATAGATTCAAAGCCGAGAGTGTTACAAACTGAGCCATGGCTGACACTATTCCTGAATTCCAGAGCTTAGTGCCTGAGCAGCTCAAGACATGGCCACCCAGGGAGGAGCGAAGGGGCTGGCAGAGGTACAAGAGACTAGTATTGAAGCGGTGTAAATATCTTGGAAGATTTTAGAAGGTTACAGAGATAGGCAGGGCCATTTCAGGAGGGCAGTTAAGAGACAGCCACCTTGATGTGACGGGCCACATTGTCCGCATGCCCCGACACGAGACTCCCGAAACAAAGAGTAGGAATAAACAGGTCCTCTTCAGAATGGCAGGCAGTGACCAGTGGGGTACCGCAAGGTTCAGTGCAAAGACTCCAGCTATTTACAATATACATTAATGATTTAGACAAAGGAATTGAGTGTAATAAGATTGTTTACTCATTTTATCTATGGCTCTTTTACCAGTCACCTTAAATCTCTGTCCTCTGGTTCCCGACCATTCTGCCTGCGGAAACCATGGGCCGGAGATTGCGGTTGGAGGCTTCATTCGTCCGAATGCCTCCGACCCGAAGAAAATCTGTGAAACTACCTCTTGGTCTCGGAGGACCGTAAGATCCCGGTCGGAGGCTGAGATTCACTGCGCCGCACACGGGGAGATGCCTTTCAGGTACGGACAGGCTGGCGTCACCTGGGCCTGGACAGCCAATCACCATGCAGTATTCTCATTGATAAAAAGTGAACTCGGTTTGAACGGACTCCCATTATCATCAATGAGAAAAATCCCTAAAATACCCAAACACAGCATAATAAACAAATAAAGCACCTCACATATTTAAAATTTATTGAAATTAAATGTTTTGAGAACATATATATTTTGTTTTTTTTTTGTGTTTTAATAATGTTAAAAAAATAAACTTACCTTCATGGACAGGGTTTTTATTGTAAAAGTGTGTACTTAAATTTAAGTTTAATATTTTTTAATACTCTTACACTTGTAAAATTCCCTGGATTCTGGGGAGGTCCCAGCAGATTGGAAAACTGCAAATGTAACGCCCCTATTTAAAAAAAGATGCAGATGAAAAGCAGGAATCTATAGACCAGTTAGTCTAACATCTGTGGTTGGGAAAATGTTGGAGTCCATTATTAAAGAAGCAGTAGCAGGACATTTGGAAAAGCAAAATTCGGTCAGACAGAGTCAGCATGGATTTATGAAGGGGAAGTCGTGTTTGACAAATTTGCTGGAGTTCTTTGAGGATGTAACGAACAGGGTGGATAAAGGGGAACCAGTGGATGTGGTGTATTTGGACTTCCAGAAGGCATTTGAAAAGGTGCCACATAAAAGGTTACTGCACAAGATAAAAGTTCACGGGGTTGGGAGTAATATATTAGCATGGATAGAGGATTGGCTAACTAACAGAAAACAGAGAGTCGGGATAAATAGTTCATTCTCTGAATGGCAACCAATAACGAGTGGGGTGCCACAGGGATCAGTGCTGGGACCTCAACTATTTACAATCTATATTAACGACTTGGAAGAAGGGACCAAATGTAATGTAGCGAAGTTTGTTGATGATACAAAGATGGGAGGAAATGCAATGTGTGAGGAGGACACAAAAAATCTGCAAAAGGACATAGGCAGGCTAAGTGAGTGGGCAAAAATTTTGCAGATGGAGTATAATGTTGGAAAGTGTGAGGTCATGCACTTTGGCAGAAAAAAAATCAAAGAGCAAGTTATTATTTAAATGGTGAAAGATTGCAAAGTGCTGCAGTACAGCGGGACCTGGGGGTAATTGTGCATGAAACACAAAAGGATAGTATGCAGGTACAGCAAGTGATCAGGAAGGCCAATGGTATCTTGGCCTTTATTGCAAAGGGGATAGAGTATAAAAGCAGGGAAGTCTTGCTGCAGTTATACAGGGTATTGGTGTGGCCACACCTGGAATACTGCGTGCAGTTTTGGTTTCCATATTTACGAAAGGATATACTTGTTTTGGAGGCAGTTCAGAGAAGGTTCACTAGGTTGATTCCGGGGATAAGGGGGTTGACGTATGAGGAAAGGTTGAGTAGGTTGGACTCTACTCATTGGAATTCAGAAGAATGAGAAGTGATCTTATTGAAATGTATAAGATTATAAGGGGGCTTAACAAGGTAGATGCAAAGAGGATGTTTCCACTGATGGGAGACACTAGAACTAGAGGGCATAGTCTTATAATAAGGGGACGCCCATTTAAAACAGAGATGAGGAGAAATTTCTTCTCTCTGAGAGTTGTAAATCTCTGGAATTCGCTGCCTCAGAGAGCTGTGGAAGGTGGGACATTAAATAAATTTAAGACAGAAATATACAGTTTCTTAACCGATAAGGGAATAAGGATTATGGGGAACGGGCAGGGAAGTCGAGCTGAGTCCATGATCAGATCAGCCATGATCTTATTAAATGGCGGAGCTGACTCGAGGGGAATTTTAGGCCCATTATGTACGAATAATGAAGTTCGGGTGCTTGAGATTTGTATTAAATGACGGCAAATTCACGTGTGAAAATCTGTCAGATTTGTGGTCTTACAGTGCCCCCTACTGACTTGTATTTGTAACAGCGTGCATAAGAAATAGGAACAGGAGCAGGCCATACGGCCCCTCGAGTACATTCAATGGCATTTCAGTACATTTAGCTGCGGTCAGCAATCCCATACAATACATCTGGGTGCTGACGGCAGTTCCGTTCGTTACATTTCTTGTTTTTCAGTTCAAGTGCGATTCGGTACAATAAACGGTATACATTGTGGTACATTCACACAAATTACGTTTCATGTGTTACAATACAGTGCCCGGAATGGGTGACGGTACATTTACATTTTTCTTTTCAAACATGCATTTCGTAACACACCTTGCATTGTACATGGCACGACATTGGTGTTTACAGATTTGGTGCTCTATGTACACAAAGAGTAAATTACAAATACAGCCCGAGGGGGGTTTGTGCTGATTCCTGCCTCCGGGTTTTCTGTGGCAGAAGGGCTTTAAACTGTGGCCCTTCCCCACCGTGCCTTTGCGGCGACTGCACCAATTTTCAGTGCGTCCCTCAGCACGTAATTCTGGATCTTGGATTGCAGCAGTCTGCAACACGCAGACGTGGACATCTCCTTGTTCTGGAAAACCAGCAAGTTTCGGCAAGACCAAAGAGCGTCTTTGACCGAGTTGATGGCCCTCCAGCAGCAGGTGATGTCAGTCTCGGTGTGTGTCCCTGGGAACAGCCCGTAGAGCACAGAGTCCTGTGTTACGGAGCTGCTCGGGATGAACCTCGACAGCAACCACTGCATCTCTTTCCAGACCTGCGTCGCAAAGGCGCAATCCTGAAGGAGATGGGTGACAGTCTCGTCCGCCCCGCAGCCGGCCCGGGGGCACCGTGCCGTGCTGTTGAGGCGTCGGCTGTGCATGAACACTCTGACGGGTAGGGCCCTCCTCACCGCCAACCAAGCTACGTCTTGGTGCTTGTGTGAAAGCTCTGGCGATGAGACGTTCTGCCAAACGAGTTCGACAATCTGCTCAGGGAACCACCCGACAGGGTCCACCCTCTCCTTCTTTCGTAGGGCGTCCAGGACCTTACGTGCTGACCACTGTTTGATGGCCTGGTGGTCAAAGGGGTTTCTTTTGAAAAACTTTTCCACAAAGGACAGGCATGGTCCAACTGGTGGGGGTGTTTCGCGGCAGCGTGGCCAGACCCATCCTTCTCAACAATGGGGACAGGTAGAACCTCAGCACGTAGTGACACTTGGTGTTTGCGTACTGGGGGGCTGTGCATAGCTTGATGCAGCCGCACACAAAGGTGGCCATCAGGATGAGGGCCACGTTCGGAACGTCCTTTCCTCCACTGTCCAGAGATTTGTACATCGTGTCTCTGCGGACACGGTCCATTGTGGACCTCCAGACAAAGTGGAAGACGGCTCGGGTGACTGCCGCGGTGCAGGAGCGTGAGATGGGCCAGACCTGTGCCACGTGCAGCAACCCCGAGAGCACCTCACTCCTGATGACCAGGTTCTTGCCTGTGATGGAAAGGGAGCGCTGCTCCCAAAATGCCAGTTTCTGTTTGACCTTGGCAATACGCTCGTCCCAGTTTTTGGCGCACGCCCCGTCCGCTCCGAACCATATTCCCAGCATCTTCAGGAAATCTCGCTTGACGGTGAAGGGAATGGAGGCTCGGTCAGTCCAGTGACCAAAGAGCATGGCCTCGCTCTTGGTGCGATTGACCTTTGCTCACGAGGCCAGTTCAAACTGGTCGCAGATTGCGAGCCTGCGGACCAACTGCGGATCTGAGCAAAAGATGGCGACGTCGTCCATGTACAGGGAGGTCTTGACCTGAGCACCTCCGCTGCCTGGGATCGTCACCCCTCTAATGCCCGCATCCTTCCTGATGGACTCAGCAAAGGGCTCGATACAACACACAAACAAGACAGACGAGAGAGGACAGCCTTGCCTGACTCCAGATCTGATCGGAAAGCTTTGAGTTTCCCACCCGTTGATTAGAACTGCACGACTGATGTCTGTGTAGAGCAGTTTGACCCAATTGCGGATACCCTCCCCAAACCCCATTTTGGAGAGCACGTCCATCAGGTACGTGTGCGATATCCTGTCAAAGGCTTTCTCCTGGTCTAAGCTGATTAAGCAGGTGTCCACCCTCCTGTCCCACACGTAGGCGATCGTATCCCTGAGTGGCGCCAGGCTATCAGAGATCTTCCTGCCGGGGACAGCGCAGGTCTGGTCTGGGTGAATCACCAGCTCAAGAGCAGGCTTGACCCTGTTGGCGATGACCTTTGACAGGATCTTGTAGTCCACATTGAGCAGCGAAATGGGCCGCCAGTTTTTGATTTCCTCCCTCTCCCCCTTCTGCTTGTAGATGAGGGTGATGATGCCTTTCCTCATCGATTCTGACATGCTGCCGGCCAGAAGCATACCCCCATACACTTCCAGCAGGTCTGGGCCTATCCAGTCCCACAGAGCCGAGTACAACTCGATCGGTAAGCCGTCGCTTCCGGGAGTTTTATTCGTCTCGAAGGACCGGACGGCCTTTGTCAGCTCGTCCAGAGTTAGCGGGTGGTCCAGACTCTCTCGCTTGCCGTCGTCTAAGACCTCCGAAATAGACGACAGGAAAGACTGGGAGGCCGCGCGGTCTGTGGGCTTGACGTCGTACAGCCTGGCATAGAAGGATTTACTGATCCTCAGCATGTCAGGCTGCGAAGACGTCACAGAACCGTCTTCTTCCTTTAGGCTGGTGATCACAGAGCTCCCCCTGTGTACCTTTTGGAAGAAGAAGCGCGAGCACGTCTCATCCTGCTCGACGGAGCGGACTCTGGAGCGGAAGATGATCTTGGAGGACTCCGAGGCAAAGAGTGAGGCTTGCTGGCCCTTCACCTCTTCGAGTTCCTCCGCGACGTCGACCCCCATTGACTGCAGCAGGAGCAGGTTTTGCATATTCGTCTGGAGTTGGGACAATTGCCTCTGTCTCCCTCTCGCCTCCTGAACACCTTTGAGGATGAAGAACCTCTTGATGTTCGTCTTGATTGTTTCCCACCAGTGCATCGGGGAATCGCAGAGGGGTTTTACGGTTCTCCAACCTTTGTAATCCCTCTTAAGTTCCTCAACGTTTTCCGGAGTCAACAGTTTCACGTTCAGCTTCCATATCCCTTTGCCAACTTTCTGGTTTTCCTGTGGGCGACATTCGGCCAGTAGGAGGCAGTGGTCAGAGAAGAACACCGGCGTGACGTCGGTGGATCTGACCTTGAGCGTGTGGGACACAAACAGGAAGTCTATTCTGGAACGGACGGACCCGTCTGGTCTCGACCAGGTGTATCTGAGCGGCGCTCCGTCTGCAGGGTTGCTGAAGACGTCGCACAGCTTGGCATCTTTTACCGCATCCATCAGGAGTTTGGACGTGGCGTCCAGTTTGCTGTCGGCTCTGCTGGATCGTCCAGCCGCATCGATGATGCAGTTGAAGTCACCGCCCAGAATGACCGGCCTGGACATTGCCAGCAGCAGTGGGAGCTGCTGGAAGAGGGCCAGCCTCTCGTTCTTCACAGCTGGAGCGTAAACATTAATTAGCCTTAGAGGGGAGTTTTTGTACATTACGTCTGCTACGAGGAGGAGGCCGCCCACCACCTCCTTAATTTCGGTGATGGTGAAGTGGCCTCCCCGCAGCAGAATGCCCAGGCCGGAAGACCGGCTGTCATTGCCCCCTGACCATATGGATGGTCCATGGGTCCACCATCGTGACCACTGCCGGTAACTGCTGAAGTGCGGCAGACCGCACTCCTGCAAGAACAGCAGGTCCGCTTTGACCTTGGCGAGGTACCCCAAGGTGGAAACACATCGCGTAGTCGATTTTACACTACGCACGTTAATACGAGCAATTTTAAAATCCATTTTAAAGCAATTTTTTACAGTTACAAACATTACAGTTCAGATGCATCGTTTTCCATTTCAGGTGAATCATTCAACTTCTCAATGGCCATTTCGAGCATGCGTAAGTTATTACTATCAACATCAACATTTACTACACCTGGGGTGGCGTGGTCGTCCTCCTCGACTGTGGCGGTGCTTTGACCAGGGGACTGCTGCAGTTTTGTCCGCAATGTTCTCTGCACAGTCCTCGCCTGGTGTTGGTGGTTCCCTCTTTTCCTCATTTGCGGCGGTGTCAAGCTGGTGTGCGTCGATCGCTGCGTCGCTCCCGGTATTCCGGAGGTGGGGTGTGCTGGGCACTTCGCTGCTCCCGTTATCCTGGGGCAGGGCTGTGTTGGTTGCTTCACTGCTCCTGGTTGCCTGTGGCCATGGAGTGGCGCATTGCCTCTTCTTTAGGCGGTGGGTGGCACTTTTCCTCATCAGACAAGCTGCCATCGCTGGTTTCTGCCAAGCTTGGTCGCCTCTTCCCCTTGTGCCCGCGGGCCTTTTTCCTCACTGTCTGCCATTCCGCTTCATCGTCTGATGTCTGCTCGTTTCTGGACTCGGTGGGTTGGCCAGCGTACACCATGTAGCCCCGACTTCCTCCGATGGAAAAGCTGGAGGGCGGGTGCAGGATGGTTCCGCTGGCATCCACCCTCATGGTGACCTGGATCTGGCGCTTGCCGGTCCATATTCCATACATGTCTTTCAAGTCCCTGCTGTTTCCTGCCCCATCGACATACCTGTTGAGGAAAGTCAGCACATCAGTGAGGGGGATGTGGGGGTCGTACATGTGCACTGTGATTGTGCATCTTCTCTGCGACGGGAGGGTGAACAGTGGCTCCCAAGTTAGCACTGAGCGCAGCGGTTCACTGGCCTCCTTCAAACCCTTCAGGAACTTCAGGCAGAGGGCAACGGTTTTGAAGGTCACATCAAAGTAACCTCTCTCCTGGAGGTCCTGCAAGGAGAAGTCGGCATCTTTCATGCCACATGTTCCCAGCAGGATTCTCTTCACGAAAATGTCCCAGTTGATCATTGTCTGTCCTTCCACTTTCTTCACCGTCACTCGGATGGTGTTTTGGACTCCCTGGTTCACCTCTTGGTTGGCCACCATCCGGGTTGCAGATTCCTCCTTTCGCTGTGAGTTTTGGCCGAAGCCCTCAATCTCTCGTTGCCCCAGTCCGGGGCTTGGGCAGGCCTCTGGGCCCGCCCCTTGACAGGCCCAAAGGCCCGCCGAATCATCAGTCGACATGCAGATTTTGTCTCTTCTCCCCTGGCACCTGCCTCAAGCCCAATGCCAGAGCCAGCAAAAACAAGTTTCTGCAATCAGTCAATTTGCATATGAATGACCAAGAAACTATCCTGCAACAATCAACTTCTTCATCATGGTTACTCCCCTGCCAAGTAAGTATGCTTAATTTTCGCACACAGATGCCTCCAGACATCATCCGCTGCCTCTTAACGTCTCAACGACTCATGTATAAAAAATCACAATGTCCCTTTTCACAAAGTGCTGCTGCTTTGACATGTCCATTCTGCTAAAATATTGCAATGTCTAATGATATATCCCTTGTGAAAACACTGCAGTAACACAGAAGATACCGTCCTTATTTGCATATTGCCCTTAAAAGGAAATCAAAGCTCCCTCGGTAACATGCCTTCGGGCCAGGGAAAGTTTTCCGCAAATATAATCGCGATGTATATTTATTGCCTGTGAAGTAAATGTTTGTCAAATCTTCACATGAAAAATAATTCAGAATCTGACGTGTTTGAAAAAGCAATGTTCCAGTTTTGCACAGGGGAAGATCAATAGGGAGGTGTGAGCTTGTGGCCGGGAGTCTTCGTCACAACAACAGCAACAACAAAAACTTGTATTAATATAGCGCCTTTAACGCAGTGAAACGTCCCAAGGCATTCCCCAGGACTAAGACCTGTGACATTCACCCCCTGTGGTGGAACCATTTCACCACTTTCCCATAACCCATCTCACTCCACCTTCTTTTGTTGAAGTGGGGCTCCAATTTTTTGCAGAGCCGCTATCAGCGGGCGTGCTTTCAGCTGCCTTGGCCCGAAACACTGGAATTCCCCCCAAAACATCTGCTCCTTTAAGACGCTCCTTTAAGACGCTCTTTGACCAAACTTTAGGTCATCTGTCCTCACACCTCCTTATGTGGCTCGGTGTCAAGTTTTGTTTGATAACACTCCTGTGAAGTACCTTGGAATGTTTTACTACGTTAAAGGCGCTATATAAATGACACATTGATCAGTAAATAAGGATAAACTTTTTCCAGTGTCAGAAGGTCATTAACCAGGGGACAGAGATTGAAAAAAATTTGCCAAAGAACGAGAGGCAACAGGAGGATGTCCGCCCCCCGACCTGAAGCGACTGAAAGTAAAACAACATTATGCAGCAAATTGTTGTGAGCTGTGTGAAAAGGTGGTGGAAGCACATTGAATAGTAATGTGGAAAAGTTAATTTGGATAATACTTGAAGGAAAAATACTCATCACTGAAAGAGTGAAAAGAGTTGGCCGCATGCTCTGGCCCAGCATGTAACCATTCATATTAAAAACTGGAACCCAGCAATTTCTCTCACTTACTTTGTGTACTTTTTTATGAATTGCAAAGTCTGCATGGCAGCCCCACAGTGTCCTGGTCAATATTTATTCCTCAATCAACATGACAAAAACAGATTATCTGGTCATTATCACATTGCTGTTTATGGGAGTTTGCTGTGTGCAAATTGGCTGCCGTGTTTCCCACATTACAACAGTGACTTCACTCCAAAAGTACTTTATTGGCTGTAAAGCGCATTGAGACATAGAAACATAGAAAATAGGTGCAGGAGTAGGCCATTCGGCCCTTCGAGCCTGCACCACCATTCAATGAATTCATGGCTGAACATGCAACTTCAGTACCCCATTCCTGCTTTCTCGCCATACCCCTTGATCCCCCTAGTAGCAAGGACTACATCTAAATCCTTTTTGAATATATTTAGTGAATTGGCCTCAACAACTTCTTGTGGTAGAGAATTCCACAGGTTCACCACTCTCTGGGTGAAGAAGTTTCTCCTCATCTCGGTCCTAAATGGCTTACCCTTTATCCTTGGACTGTGATCCCTGGTTCTGGACTTCCCCAACATTGGGAACATTCTTCTTGCATCTAACCTGTCGAAACCCGTCAGAATTTTAAACGTTTCTATCAGATCCCCTCTCATTCTTCTGAACTCCAGTGAATACAAGCTCAGTTGATCCAGTCTTTCTTGATATGTCAGTCCCGCCATCCCGGGTGATCAAAAAAGTCGCTCTATAAATGCAAGTCTTTCTTTCTTACAATGTACCAAAAGTAGAAGATACTTTTCTCCACTTGGTTAAAATGTATGTTCCGACAAGCGACTGTGACTTTAACTGTAAAATGTCCTGACACATCAGCTCGAGTTGTGCAATTTCCTCGAATCATAGAAAAATTACAACACAGGAGGCCATTCGGCCCATCGTGTATGCGCCGATTGAAAAAGAGCTACCCAGCCTAATCCCACCTTCCAGCAGTAGGTCCGTAGCCCTGTAGGTTACAACTCTTCAAGTGCACACCCAAGTACTTATTAAATGTGATAAGGGTTTCTGTCTCTATCACCCTTTCAGGCAGTGAGTTCCAGACCCCCACTGTCTTCTGGGTGAGGAAATGTTCCCTCATCTCCCCGCGAGTCCAACTACTTTAAATCTATGTCCCCTGGTTATTGACCCCCTCCGCCAAGGGAAATAGGTCCTTCCTATCCACTCTATCGAGGCCCCTCATAATTTTATACACCTCAATTAAATCTCCCCTCAACCATATCTGTTCCAAGGAAAAAAACTCCAGCCGATCCAATCTTTCCTCATAGCTAAAGTTTTCCAGTCCTGGCAACATCCTCGTAAATCTCCTCTGCACACTTTCTAGTGCAATTCCATCCTTCCTGTAATGTGGTGACCAGAACTGCATGTAGTACTCAAGCTGTGGCCTAACTAGTGTTGTAAACAGTTCTAGCATAACTTCCCTGCTCTTGTATTCTGTGTCTCAGCTAATAAAGCAAAGCATTCCAAATGCCTTTATAACTACCTTATCGACCTGTCCGGCTACATTTAAGGATCTGTGGACATATACTCCAAGGTCCCTCTCTTCCTCCACACCACTCAGTATCCCCCCATGTATTGTGTATTCCCTTGCCTTGTTAACGCTCCCCAAATGCATTGCCTCACTTTTCTGGGTTGAATTCCATTTACCACTTTTCTGCCCAAATGACCAGTTCATCGATATCTTCCTGCAGTCTAAAGCTTTCCTCCTCAATGTCAACCACATGGTCAATTCTTGTATCATCTGCAAATTTCTTTATCATGTCCATGGATCCGGAAGTCGATCAAAATGGGAGCAGTGACAACACCTGAGGGGTGGATACGCGGCAGTGACAGTAACTTAGGGGCGGAAGTTGGGTTCGAGCGATGTCAGTGGCACGATGACGTCATCACCCTTTGTGTGGGGTTAGAGGGGATCGTTTTCTATTGAGAAACCTGAGTGAGTTTAGGACAGCAGCGATACCACCGAGCTGCACAGCACACTGCTTTCTCCCGTGTAATAACGGGGAATGAAATGAACAAGCCGTGGAATTGATGTTTCACAGAGTAACTATTTGTCGTGTGTTTACAGATTCCCAATGTACACATTGTGCCATCGGCTGGAAGTATTTCGGAGGCCTCTGTGAAGGACTGGAATGCAGCTAACATGCATTACTTCTCCACCCGGTCTCACCTCATAGTCATTGACAGTAAAGAGGAGCAGGTAAGGATTTGTAGTCGCACGCAGGGACACTACCAACACCAGCCTACCCCTGTCTCAGTACTGTCCCCAACCCTGTTGGTCATCAGTGAGCCACTACTGTTGGAGACCATCTCTGATCACTCCCTTGTATCGCTCTCCACTCACATCCCCCTTCCCACCCCCCACTTCCTTCTGTGTCCACCCCTGAAAAAAATTCTCCCCGTCATTTACAATGCACCATCAAATTCCCAACTGTCTAGCCATTGGCCCTCCATTCTAATTCACAAAATATCTAATCCCACCCTCATCTTTGCTCCCTTAAATCCAAGAGATGCAGGCTTGACTGTTTTTGGTGCACAACTGGTTTAGCCATTTATCGCCTGCTCTGGCCACATAAAGCATTATTGGTCCTGCTCTCCTGTGCCCAAACTGGTCACTACCCCAGAATCATCCTGGAATGCAAAGTTAAACTCCGACTTCTCTTCTCCATTACCAACTATCTTCTAAAACCCCTCAGCCCTTTCACCACCACCCTCCCCTCTAACAAGTGTGAGGAATTCATGGACTGAGATCATCTTATTAGCTGTATCTACCTCTTCCCTCCTTACCTCAACCCAAACTTCCACAATGTTCTCCCTGCCCAGTCTTGACCTCACAACTTTCTCCAGGCTGGTTCCCTGAGCGGACTGTCGAACTCGTTTGGCAGAACGTCTCATCGCCAGAGCTATCACACAAGCACCAAGATGCAGCTTGGTTGGCAGTGAGGAGGGCCTTACCCGTCAGAGCGTTCATGCACAGCCGACATCTCAGCAGCACGGCACGGTGCCCCCGAGTCAGCTGCGGGGCGGACGAGACTGTCACCCATCTCCTTCAGGATTGCGCCTTCGCAAGGCAGGTTTGGAAAGAGATGCAGTGGTTGCTGTCGAGGTTCATCCCGAGCAGTTCCGTAACACAGGACTCTGTGCTCTACGGGCTGTTCCCAGGGACACACACCGAGACAGACATCACCTGCTGCTGGAGGTCCATCAACTCGGTCAAAGACGCTCTTTGGTCTTGCCGAATCTTGCTGGTCTTCCAGAGAAATGAGATGTCCACGTCTGCGTGTTGCAGACTGGCACAATCCAAGATCCAGGATTACGTGCTGAGGGACACACTAAAAATTGGTGCAGTCGCCGCAAAGGCACGGTGGGGAAGGGCCACAGTTTAAAGCCCTTCTGCCACGGTAAACCCAGGGGATGGAATCAGTACAAAACTCCCCTCGGGCCGTACTTGTAACTTCTTTTTTGTGTACATGGAGCACCATGATCAGTAAACACCTATGTCGTGCCATGTACAATGCAAGGTCTGTTTCGTAATGCACGTTGAAAAGAAAAATGTAAATGTACTGTCACCCATTCCGTGTACTGCAAAGTGACACATGTAATGTAATTTGTTGAATGTACTACAATGTATCCCGTATTGTACCGAATTGTACCTGAACTGAAAAGCAAGGAAATGTATCGAACGGAACTGCTGTCAGCACCCAAATGTAGTGTATGGGATTGCTGACCGCAGCTAAATGTACTGAACTGCTTTTGAATGTACTGTACAAAGTTTTATATGAATAAAGTATATTTTAAAATTAAAAAAAACTTTCTCTCGGCTGTCGCCTACCTTGCCTCATACCCTCTCCGAGTATATCATGACCATGAGATCCAGCTCCTGCCCTATTCTCTCTACCCTATTCAAAGCAAACTGTTGAGCACCCAACTTCCTTTCCTGGTACCAATGTTATCCGATATTGTTGACAATTCTCTCTCCTCAGATACTGTCCCCTCCCTTTCAAATCTGCCATCATCACCCCTCTCCTCGAAAAAACCTCATCATTGACCTCTCTGGCTTTGCAATCTCGCTTTCCTCCCCAAACGTGTTGAACGTCTTGTCACTTCCCAAATCCATGCCCAGCTTCCCTGCATTTCTATGTTTGAACCCCTCCAATCAGGTTTTCGGCCCACCATATCACTGAAACAGTCCTTATCAAAGTCACAAATGACATCCTATGTGACTGTGACCGGGTGAACTAGCCCTCCTCATCATTCTCGACCCCTCTGCCACAGTTTAAAAAACACTTGCATTTATATAGCGCCTTTCACGACCATCGGACATCTCAATGTGCTTTATTGCCAATGACGGTTTTTTTTGAGTGTAGTCACTGTTGTAATGTGGGAAATGCGGCAGCCAATTCGCATAAAAGCAAGCTCCAACAAACAGCAATGTGATAATGACCTGATAATCTGTTTTTTTGTGATGTTGATTGAGGGATAAATATTGTCCAGGACACCAGAGATAACTCCCCTACTCTTCTTCAAAATAGTGCAATGGGATCTTTTACCTCCACTTGAGAGGGCAGATGGGGCCTCAGTTTAACATCTCATCCAAAAGACGGCACCTCTGACAGTGCAGCGCTCCCTCAGTACTGCACTGGATTGTCAGCCTAGATTTTTTGTGGTCAAGTCCCTGGAGTGGGACTTGAACCCACAACTTTCTGACTCACAGGTGAGTGTGCTGCCCACTGAGCCACAGCTGACACCATCCTCCTCCAATGCCTCTCCTCCATCGTCCAGCTGGGCAGGACTGCCCTCACCTGGTTTAATTCCTAATTGTCCAGATGTAGATAGAGAACCTCCTGCAATGGCTTCTCTTCCCACTCCTGCACCATTACCTCTGGAGTACCCCAAAAAACTATTCAGAAACAGAAATTTACAGCGCAGAAGGAGGCCATTTCGGACCATCGTGTCCGCACCGGCCGACAAAGAGCCACATGGCCCTCGGTCAGCAGCACTGAAGGTTACATATAATAAACCTATGAACAATGAACAATGGTAGAAAGGTAAAGAGCACCCAGCCCAACCAGTCCGCTACACACAACTGCGACACCCCTTACACTGAAATATTCTGCACTCCACCCCAACCGGAGCCATGCAATCTCCTGGGAGAGGCAAAAACCAGATAAAACCCAGGCCAATTGAGGAAAAGAATCTGGGAAAATTCCTCTCCGACCCATCCAGGCGATTGAAACGAGTCCAGGAGATCACCCTGGCCGAATTCGATTCCTGCAGTACTTACCATCATATCTGCGCCAACCAACAAGAGATTATCCAGTCTAATCCCAAATAACAGCTCTAGGTCCGTAACCCTGCAGATTATGGCACATTAAGTGCCCATCCTTTTAAATATGGTGAGGGTTTTTTGCATCCAACACCCTTCCAGGCAGCGAGTTCCAGAACTCCACAACTCTCTGCTTGAAGAAGCCCCCCTCAAATCCCCTCTAAACCTTCCACCAACCACCTTAAAACTATGCCCCCTCGAAATAGACCCTCCACCAATGGAAAAAGGCCCTTGCTCAACAAACCCAGCCGATCCAATCTTTTTTTTAAAAATTTCAAAATATACTTTATTCATATAAAAATTTGCACAATACATTCGAAAGTAGTTCAGTACATTTGGATGCGGTCAGCAATTCCATACATTACATTTGGATGCTGACTGCAGTTCCGTTCAATACATTTCTTTACTTTACATTTCAAGGTACGATTCATACAATCCAGGATACATTGTGGTACGTTCATCAAGTTACATTACATGTGTCACCGTACGGTACACAGTGATGGTACAGTTACATTTGTTTCCAACATGCATTACGCAACAGAACTTGCATTATACATGGCACTACATAGGTGTTTGCAGATCATGGTGCTCTATGGATACAAAAGGTTTACCATTGCAGCCCGAGGGGAGTTTTATACAGATTCCATCCCCTTGGTTTACCGTGGCAGAAGGGCTTCAAACTGTGGCCCTTCCCTTTGCGGCGACTGCACCAATTTTTAATGGGTCCGTCAGCACGTAATCCTGGATCTTGGATTGCGCCAGTCTGCAACACGCAGACGTGGACATCTCCTTGCTCTGGAAGACCAGCAAGTTTCGGCAAGACCAAAGTGCGTCTTTCATCGAGTTGATGGCCCTCCAGCAGCAGGTGATGTCAGTCTCGGTGTGTGTCCCTGGGAACAGCCCGTAGAGCACAGAGTCCTGTGTTACGGAGCTGCTCGGGATGAACCTCGACAGCAACCACTGCATCTCTTTGCAGACCTGCCTTGCAAAGGCGCAATCCTGAAGGAGGTGGGTGACAGTCTCGTCCGCCCCGCAGCCGACTCGGGGGCACCGTGCCGTGTTGCTGAGACGCCGGCTGTGCATGAACGCTCTGACGGGTAGGGCCCTCCTCACCGCCAACCAAGCTACGTCTTGGTGCTTGTGTGAAAGCTCTGGCGATGAGACGTTCTGCCAAACGAGTTCGACAGTCTGCTCAGGGAACCACCCGACAGGGTCCACCCTCTCCTGCTTTCGTAGGGCGTCCAGGACCTTACGTGCTGACCACTGTTTTATGGCCTTGTGGTCAAAGGGGTTTTTTTGTGAAAAACTTTTCCACGAAGGACAGGTGGACAGGCATGGTCCAGCTGGTGGGGCGTTTCGCGGCAGCGTGGCCAGACCCATCCTTCGCAACACCGGGGACAGGTAGAACCTCAGCACGAAGTGATACTTGGTGTTTGTGTACTGGGGGTCTGTGCACAGCTTGATGCAGCTGCACACAAAGGTGGCCATCAGGATGAGGGCCACGTTCGGAACGTCCTTTCCTCCACTGTCCAGAGATTTGTACATTGTGTCTCTGCGGACACGGTCCATTTTGGATCTCCAGACAAAGTGGAAGACGGCCCGGGTGACTGCCGCGGCACAGGAGCGAGAGATGGGCCAGACCTGTGCCACGTACAGCAACCCCGAGAGCACCTCACTCCTGATGACCAGGTTCTTTCCTGCCATGGAGAGGAAGCGCAGCTTCCACCATCCCAGTTTTTGCTTCACTTTGGCGATAAGCTCTTCCCAGTTTTTGGCGCATGCCCCGTCCGCTCCGAACCATATTCCCAACACCTTCAGGTAATCTGGTTTAACGGTGAAGGGAATAAAGGATCGGTCGGCCCAGTTGCCAAAGAGCATGGCCTCGCTCTTGCTGCGATTGACCTTTGCTCCCGAGGCCAGTTCAAACTGGTCACAGATTGTGAGCAATCTGCGGATTCGAGCAAAAGATGGCTACGTCGTCCATGTATAGGGAGGTCTTGACCTGAGCGCCTCTGCTGCCTGGGATCGTCACCCCTCTAATGCCCGCACCCTTCCTGATGGACCCGGCAAAGGGCTCGATACAACACACAAACAAGAGAGACGAGAGAGGACAGCCTTGCCTGACTCCAGATCTGACCGAAAAGCTTTCAGTTTCCCACCCGTTGATTAGAACTGCACGACTGATGTCTCTGTAGAGCAGTTGGATCCAATTGTGGATACCCTCCCCAAACCCCATTTTGGAGAGCACGTCCATCAGGTACGTGTGCGATATCCTGTCAAAGGCCTTCTCCTGGTCTAAGCTGATGAAGTAGGTGTCCACCCCCCTGTCCCGCACGTAGGCGATCGTATCCCTGAGTAGCACGAGGCTATCAGAGATCTTCCTGCCGGGGACAGCGCAGGTCTGGTCCGGGTGAATCACCAGCTCAAGAGCAGGCTTAACCCTGTTGGCGATGACCTTTGACAGGATCTTGTAGTCCACATTGAGCAGCGAAATGGGCCGCCAGTTTTTGATTTCCTCCCTCTCCCCCTTCTGCTTGTAGATGAGGGTGATGATTGCTTTCCTCATTGATTCTGACATACTACCAGCCAGAAGCATACCCCCGTACACTTCCAGCAGGTCTGGGCCAATCCAGTCCCACAGAGCCGAATACAACTCGACTGGTAAACCGTCGCTTCCGGGAGTTTTAATCATCGCAAGGGACCGGACGGTCTTTGTCATCTTGTCCAGAGTTAGCAGGTGATCTCCTGCTCACTGTCGTTTAGGACCTCCGAAATAGACGACAGGAACGACTGGGAGGCCGCGCGGTCTGTGGCCTTGACGTCATACAGCCTGGCATAGAAGGATTTGCTGATCCTCAGCATGTCGGGCTGCAAAGACGTCACAGAACCGTCTTCTTCCTTTCGGCTGGTGATCACAGAGCTCCCCCTGTGTACCTTTTGGAAGAAGAAGCGCAAACACGTCTCATCCTGCTTGACGGAGCAGACTCTGGAGATGAAGATAATCTTGGAGGACTCTGAGGCAAAGAGTGAGGCTTGCTGGCCCTTCACCTCTTCGAGTTCCTCCGCGACATTGACCCCCATCGACTGCAGCAGGAGCAGGTTTTGCATGCTCTTCTGGAGTTGGGACAATTCCCTCTGTCTCCCTCTCGCCTCCTGATCACCTTTGAGGATGAAGAACCTCTTGATGTTTGTCTTGATTGTTTCCCACCAGTGCATCGGGGAATCGCAGAGGGGTTTTACGGTTCTCCAACCTTTGTAATCCCTCTTGAGTTCCTTCACGTTTTCCGGAGTCAACAGTTTCACATTCAGCTTCCATATCCCCCCTGCCAACTTTCTGGTTTTCCTGTGGGCGACAGTCGGCCAGTAGGAGGCAGTGGTCAGAGAAGAACACCGGCGTGACGTCGGTGGATCTGACCTTGAGCGTGTGGGACACAAACAGGAAGTCTATTCTGGAACGGACGGACCCGTCTGGTCTCGACCAGGTGTATCTGAGCGGTGCTCCGTCTGCAGGGTTGCTGAAGATGTCACACAGCTTGGCATCTTTTACCGCATCCATCAGGAGTCTGGACGTGGTGCCCAGCTTGCTGTCGGCTCTGCTGGATCGTCCAGCCGCCTCGATGATGCAGTTGAAGTCACCGCCCAGAATGACCGGTCTGGACGTTGCCAGCAGCAGTGGGAGCTGCTGGAAGAGGGCCAGCCTCTCGCTTCTGAGAGGTGAGGCATACACGTTAATTAGCCTTAGAGGGGAATTTTTGTACATTACGTCTGCTACGAGGAGGCGGCCGCCCACCACCTCCTTAACTTCGGTGATGGTGAAGTGGCCTCCCCGCAGCAGAATGCCCAGGCCGGAGGACCGGCAGTCATTGCCTCCTGACCATATGGATGGTCCATGGGTCCACCATCGTGACCACTGCCGGTAACTGCTGAAGTGCGGCAGCCCGCACTCCTGCAAGAACAGCAGGTCTGCTTTGACCTTGGCGAGGTACCCCAAGGTGGAAACACATCGCGTAGTGGATTTTACGCTACGCACGTCAATAGATGCTATTTTTAAATCCATGTTTAAGTTACAGGTTGCAGTTCAAAACATTTACATTTTAAATAAACTGTCCTTTACGTTGGAGACCTGCCCAGTGGCCGGTTCCTGCATACATAGATTTTCACTGTAAAAGTCAACTTCACCTGGGCTGGCATACTGGTCGTCCTCTGCCGTGGGAGTGTTTCGACCAGGGGACTGGTGTCGTGTTGTCAGAAAGTCCGATATGTCCTCTGCACTGTCCTCGCCTGGTGTTGGTGGTTCCCTCTTTTCATCAGTCGCAGCGATCTCGAGCTGGTGTGCTTCGATCGCTGTGTCGCTCCCGGTATTCCGGAGGTGGGGTGTGCTGGGCACTTTGCTGCTCCCGTTGTCCCGGAGCTCATCTGCATTGGTCGCTTCTTTGCTCCCGGTGTTCCGGAGCTCGTGTGCGCTGAGCGCTTCGCTGCTCCCGGGTTCCCGGAGCGAGGCTGTGCCGGTCACTTCACTGCTCCCGGTCGCCTGTGGCTGTGGGTTGGCGTATTGACTCTTGTTTTGGTGGCGGTATTGAGGGGCTTTGTCTCGCCTTTCCTCATCTGACGAGCTGCCGTCGCTGCTGTCTGTCGTGGACGTTAGCCGCCTCTTCCCTGTCGTTCCCGCAGGGGCCCTTGCTCGCCTGTTCTCCTTACACTTGCGGGCCTTTTTCTTGACGGTCTCCCATCCCGCTTCATCGTCCGCTGTCTCCTCGTTCCTGGACTCGGTGCGATGGGGGAGAGCTTCGCTGCTGGCTGCTGGTGTCTCGCAGCTCGCCATGGCAGGCTTCTCTTCCTCACCGACTTGTTCCGAGTCCATGAGGGCGGTTGCTTCTTTGCCCAGGGCGTTGGTCGGGGGGAGGGTGTGGGTCTCCTCTGGAGCGTTGTGTTCCTCAGCTTCCTCCTCCTCTGGTGCAATGTTCTTTGCTGCCTGCACATAGCTGAAGTTGCGTTTGGGGCAGTTTTTGTAAAGGTGCCCAGCCAGACCACAGAGGTTGCAGCACTTGGTCTCCTTACAGTCCTTTGTCTGGTGGCCTTCGTTCTTGCAGTTTCAGCAGATGACAGTTTTGCAGCTTGCCGCCACATGGCCTGCCTTCCCGCAGGTGTGGCACACATTGGGCTGGCCAGCATACACCATGTAGCCCCGACTTCCTCCGATGGCGAAGCTGGAGGGGGGGTGCAGGATGGTTCCGCTGGCGTCCACCTTCGTGGTGACCTGGATCTGGTGCTTGCTGGTCCATATCCCGTGCAAGTCTTTCAGGCCGCTGCTGTTTCCTGCCCCATCGACATACCTGGCGGGAAAGTCAGCACATCAATGACTGGGATGTGGGGGTTGTACATCTGCACTGTGATAGTGCGTCTTCTCTGCAACGGGAGGGTGAACAGTGGCTCCCAAGTCAGCACTGAGCGCAGCGGTTCACTCGCCTCCTTCAGTCCCCTCAGGAACTTCAGGCAGAGGGCGACGGTTCTGAAGGTCACATCAAAGTAACCTCTCTTCGGGAGGTCCTGCAAGGCCAAGATGTCGCCGACTTTCATGCCACATGTTCTGATAGGTCCTTACTACACAGTATAAATACACACCAGGCCCATGCTTGAGAGAAGGTCAGTCTGTGACCTGTCCTTTATTCCTTAGCACTCAAGTGATGAAGGTGGGTGGAGCTTCCCCTTTTATACCTGAAAGTCCAGGTTAGGAGTGTCTCCCACCTCGTGGTCAGTGTTCTCACAGTGTACAACTTAGGTCAGTTTATACATAGGTTACAATGCTGGTTGAATACATGACATCACCTCCCCCCCAAAGTCTTATTGGGATCACAGGTTGAGTCTCTCTGGTGGTTTACGTTCCCTTGTAGAGCGCCTGAGTTGGGGCTCCGGTTGTTGGGCACTGGCCAGAGTGTCTGCTGTTTGCAGTGCCTCAGGCCTGTCCGGACTGTCCACAGTGACTGGGCTCTCCTCCCTTTGGTTCCGGTGTTTGGTCACCTGTGGTGGAGTGAACTCTATATCGTGTTCTTCCTCTGCTTCTTCTATGGGGTTGCTGAACCTCCTTTTTGTTTGATCCACATGTTTGCGGCAGATTTGTCCATTGGTAAGTTTAACTACCAGAATCCTATTTCCCTCTTTGGCAACCACAGTGCCTGCGAGCCATTTGGGCCCTGCAGCGTAGTTGAGGACAAAAACAGCATCATTTACATCAATACATCGTGCCCTCGCATTCCTGTCATGGTAGTGATATTGTGACTGGCGCCTGCTCTCGACAATTTCTTTCATGGTGGGGTGTATAAGGGATAATCGGGTTTTGAGCGTCCTTTTCATTAGTAGCTCTGCAGATGGAACCCCTGTGAGCGAGTGTGGTCGGGATCTATAGGCCAACAGGAGGCGTGATGAGCGGGTTTGTAGGGAACCCCCCTGGAATCTGAGCATCCCCTGATGGATTATCTGCACTGCTCGTTCTGCCTGGCCGTTTGAGGCCGGCTTGAATGGTGCCGTTCTAACATGGTTAATTCCATTGCCTGCCATGAAGTCCTGGAATTCAGTGCTTGTGAAGCACGGGCCATTGTCGCTGACCAAGATGTCCGGCAGACCGTGGGCGGCGAACATTGCCCGTAGACTTTCTACCGTGGCAGAGGATGTGCTTGAATTTAAAATGTCACACTCCATCCATTTGGAGTAGGCATCTACTACAACCAAAAACATTTTCCCCATGAAAGGACCTCCGTAGTCCACATGGATGCGTGACCAAGGCTTGGTGGGCCATGGCCAGGGGCTAAGGGGGCCTTCCCTGGGCGCATGGCCCAGCTGGGCAGACGTGTTGCACCTGCGAACACAAAGTTCCAGATCTGCGTCTATCCCTGGCCACCAAACGTGTGACCTGGCAATTGCCTTCATCGTGACAATGCCCGGGTGCCCATTGTGGAGTTCTCTGATGAACACCTCTCTGCCCATCTGGGGCATGACTACGCGGTTTCCCCACAGTAGGCAATCAGCCTGAATCGAGAGTTCATCCTTGCGCCTGTGAAATGGTTTAAATTTCTCAGGGCATGCCCTGTACCTGGTTGCCCAGTCCCCATTCAGGACACATTTCTTGACTAGAGACAATAGCGGGTCTCTATTTGTCGAGACTTTAGTCACGGGTGAGCCTTCGCTTCCGAAAGCTTCAACAGCCATGACCATCTCAGCACCATGCTCGGTAATCCCCTCAGTGGTGGCTAGTGGGAGCCTGCTGAGTGCATCAGCGCAGTTTTCGGTGCCTGGTCTGTGCCGAATTGTGTAGTCATAGGCAGCTAACGTGAGTGCCCACCTCTGTATGTGGGCCGATGCGTTTGCATTTATGGTCTTGTTGTCGGCCAAAAGGGACGTTAGGGGTTTGTGATCTGTCTCCAGCTCAAATTTCCTGCCAAACAGGTACTGGTGCATTTTCTTTACCACATATACACATGCGAGCGCCTCCTTTTCTACCATCCCGTAGCCCCTTTCTGCCTGGGACAGACTCCTGGAGGCATAAGCTACAGGCTGTGACTGACCCTTGGCATTGACATGTTGCAACACACACCCGACACCATAGGATGACGCATCGCACGTCAACACAAGTTTCTTACATGGGTCATATAGCGTTAACAGATTGTTGGAACATAACAAATTGCATGCTCTATTAAAAGCCCTTTCCTGGCTGTCCCCCGAGACCCATTCACGACCTTTGCGTAGGAGCACATGTAGCGGCTCCAGCAGCGTGCTCAATTTGGGAAGAAAGTTACCAAAATAGTTCAGGAGCCCCAGGAAGGAACGCAGCTCCGTCGTATTACCTGGTCTGGGTGCTCTCTGGATCGCTTCCGTCCTGGATGCAGTAGGGCTGATCCCGTCTGCTGCTCCCCTCATCCCCAGGAATTCTACCTCTGGAGCTAGGAAGACGCACTTCGCCTTTTTCAGTCGCAGACCTACCTGGTCCAGTCTGCGTAGCACCTCCCCCAGGTTGTGGAGGTGTTCTTCAGTATCGTAACCCGTAATGAGGATGTCGTCCTGAAAAACCACCGTCCCTGGAATCGACTTGAGGTGGCTTTCCATATTTCGTTGGAAGATCGCGGCATCTCTGTCCCAACCATTCCTTAACACAGTACCTCTCGTCTGTTCTGCTAGTGGCCATGCTCGCGTGGTTTAAATCCCAGTTTCTTGTCGCCATTGATACGTCCTTACTACACAGTATAAATGCACACGAGGCCCATGCTTGAGAGAAGGTCAGTCTGTGACCTGTCCTTTATTCCTTAGCACTCAAGTGATGAAGGTGGGTGAAGCTTCCCCTTTTATACCTGAAGGTCCAGGTTAGGAGTGTCTCCCACCTAGTGGTCATTGTTCTCACGGTGTACAACTGAGGTCAGTTTATACATGGGTTACAATGCTGGTTGAATACATGACATGTTCCAAGCAGGATTTCCTTCACGAAAAGGTCCCGGTTGATCCTATTCAATCAGTCCTATCCAATCAGTCCTCGTAGCTAAGAGTCTCCATTCCAGGCAGCATCCTTGTAAATCTCCTCTGCACCTTCTCCAGTTCAATCACGTCCTTCCTATAATACGGCAACCAGAACTGCCGCAGTACTCCAGCTGTGGCCGAACCAGAGTATTATACAATTTAAGCAGAACTTCCCTGCTCTTGCATTCTATGCCTCGGTCAATAGAGGCAAGCATTCCATATGCCTTCTGAACCACCTTATTCACCTGGCCTGCTATTTTCAGGGAATCTGTGGACCAATGGTGGAGCTTTGGAGGCGTGGCCTATTCACTTGGAGCTCTGTTGCTGTGAGAGAAGGAACTCCCTGCTGTTGCTCCTGCCTGGAAAGCCTGGAGTGAGCCCTGAGACCAGCCCAGGAAGAGGAGGAGGGGGCTTGCTACAATTCAACATCCATCCAGAGGGAGAGGAGGAGAGCAGAAAATTCAACAACCTTTAATACTGCTGCAGAGAGTTGGAGAGAGGGGGAAAAAAGAACAACTATCCAGTGTGGAAGGAGGGACAAACTTCATCAACCAAAGGTGGGTATGTTTTGGTGCATTCCCCTAAAGGCTTTGTTGTATCGGTGGGGGGAGGAAAGAAGACTTGCTAGAGGGCCGGAACATCGCAGGGGGTGTGTGTGTGGAAGTGTGTGTGGGGGTCTTGCTTACAGCTTGGCCCCACACACCACTGAAGCACCCCTCCCCCATTGCCTAGCCTGGGATAGCTGGAGCTACCTGGCTGAAGAATCATTAATCACCCTATTTAACATCGTTGGGAGTGTGTGCCTGGGTGGCTCCAGCTACCCCAGGTGAAGACATCTTCTCCCCCCACCCGAAGACCATCCTAAAGACTGTGTCTTGTTTTTCCATCATCTGGGGAGTCCACCCCAAGAAACACCCACCCATCGCTGTGAGGGGAGACCTGCCCTCGCAGCTTCCCTCTTTCCCACCCCCCTCTGTCTCTTTCTCTCTCTCTCTGTCTCTCCCCTCTCTCTCTGAGAGCCCTTTCCTCCGAATTGAAAAAACAATTAAGACAACTGAGCAGAGGGAGCAAGGCCCCTCCCCAATTGTCAACTAGGGGAGAGGTGTGCCTCATTGAGAGCTCCTCTGCTTAAACGAGGCCAATTTAAGAACATTAAGGCCTGTGACTTTGGGGTGGGTGTAGCCCTTAAAGGGACCCCGTGATGGCGACCCCATCCACACCGGTGGCAGGGCCAGCTAAGACGTACGCGCAGGCAGCGTCCACATCCACGGCGCCTCCTGCGCCTCCTGCTGCCCTGCCACCGTTCAGATTTATAACAAAAAAACACGGGGTCAAGAGCTACACTCACCCCACAATGAGCATCGAGGAGTGCGTGCGGGCGATGGCTGGGGTAGTCGGCCCCTCGGCCATTTTCGCAGCCTCCAAGATGTCTGGGAAGGCTGTATTCTTCCTGGGGTCGGAGCGGGCGGTGTCCCTGACCCTTGAAAAGGGGCTCATGGTGGGCGGGACCTTCCTGCCGGTGGACCCTCTCGAGGCCGCCGCGCAGAGTGTCATCCTTTCAAACGTCCCGCCCTTTGTTCCCGCTGAGCTCCTCCTCCCTCACCTACACCAACTGGGGGATATAAGGTCGGGGATTAACCCCATACCGCTCGGCCTCAGGGAGAACAGTCTGCGCCATGTGTTCTCCTTCCGCCGCCAGCTCTTTGTCCGGCTGGCACGGGAGGAGACGACAGAGGGTAATTTTAATGTGGTGCACGAGGGGACTGCCTACCGCGTCTTATGGACGTCGGACGGCGTGCGGTGCCATGCCTGTAGGGAGGTGGGGCACGTTCGCAAGAACTGCCCCGCCTCCAAGGCCACCAAACCACCGAAGGCGGCCAAGGCTAGCGCCGCCGCCACCCCTCCCCCTAGTTGCGTCCGCGTGCCGGGAGCCGGTGCGCGGGCATCGTCGGGGGCCTTTGTTTTCACGGCCTCCGGCGGGGGGGAGGGAGAGCGTCCGATCGGAAAGAAGGCACGGAGGAAGGCAAAACATCTCGAGGCGGGTCCCCTCAGAGCGCCAGACAATTTGATCACCGCGCTCAGCCCAACCCTGTCACCGGCGAGCGCGGGGTGCCCTGAGCCCTTGACCAATATCACAGAGGGGCTCGGGCGCGGCCAAGATAAGAAAAAGGGGGGATGGAGCGGGAGGTCTCGGCAGACATGGAGGTCTCCCTGCCTCCGCGCCCCCCCAGGAACAAAAGGAGGCACCGCTCCAATGAGGCGGAGGGGGAACAACATCCCTCCGCGGAGGAGTCGGTGCCCACCGCGTGTCCCACGTCCCCCACCAGCGCCCCCAAACTGGGCCGTAGGCGAGAGGAGTCTGTCCCCGGGGAGGGTGAGACAGTCGAGGCTGCCCAGCCTCTGCCTCCCGGGGATGGCGTGGAAGATCTGCCTGTCGTGGGGGGCGCGGGGCCAGCGGAGGAATGCGTTGCTGCCGGGTCGAGCGTCCCGGGGACTGTGAGGCGGGCGGGGCCGAAAAGGCCGAACCTGAGCCCGCCCAGCTATTAACCAACTTCCCCCGGGAGTCGCTCGGCCCGGAAGAAACAAAAAATGTTAACAATTTTAATGATTCTGTACACGCTGGGCCGGGGGGTGGCGGCGGGGAGGGGGAAGAACAACAACCCTCGCCCCCTACTTTGGAGCTGGGGTACTTGGAGGACCTGGAGAATTTCTTTGGCCGGGTCTCTCCGTGTTCCCCGGTTCCTGGGGCGGAGGAGGAACCCCTTCCGCTGTCGCTTCCTGACCCAGCACCATTTTTAAAAGAGCCCAGTGGGGACTCCTCTGCCGACAATCCTGGGGGTGGGATCAGGGCAGAGCCAGGGCCGGATGGAGCGGCCGGGCCGTTTGCCGTACCTCGTGCGGTCGACGGGCCGGCTGCTGGTAGCGACCTCCCGGAGGGGGACGGGGACTCGGTGGGGGATGAGGGAGAAGATCTCGAGTCCATCGCCAGTGAGGCGGTGGATCTCCTCGTGCCCGCCGCTGAGACCCCCTCATTCCTGCAAAGGAACTCCGGGACTTTTTGGTCCAGAGCCAGGGTCGCCGCAACCGAGCCCATCTGGCCCTGGAAAGATGGTCCGAGCCGGGGCTGCTCATCGCGTCCGTCCGCACCGCCGCTAAAAACATGGCCGCGGGCGGGCCCTTATCAAAGGCGCAAGGCCTTGAGCTGCGCCGGCTCAAAAGGTTCCTCGCTGGGCTGCTGAGGGAGTGGAGGTCAACAAACGACTCCACTCCCCCTCCCACAATAGGTTAGGTAGAGGTTGCACTATGCTTTTGTCATGAAGATAACCATAGCCAGCCTCAACATCAACGGCGGCAGAGAAGCACGCCGTAGATTTAACAATTTTTCGCTCCTGCGGGAGGGGAAATATGCGGTGTGCTTCCTGCAAGAAACCCACACCGTTCCGGGAGACGAAGCCATGTGGCTCCTGGAATGGCAAGGAGAGGTCCGCATGAGCCACCTCACCGCCACTTCCTGTGGGGTGGCCATCTTGCTGGCCCCGCATTTTCAGCCGGAGATCTTGGGGGTCGAGGAGCCCGTGCCAGGCCGCTTGCTGCACGTCACGGTTCGCCTGGGGCACGTGCCGCTCCATCTCGTGAACGTGTACGCCCCTCAGCCCGGCCAGCAGCAAACGCGCTTCTTCGAAGAAGTGTCTGCTCTTCTTGGCTCCGTCGACGTTGGCGACTGCATTGTCCTCGGGGGGGATTTTAACTGCACCCTCGAGGCGAGGGACCGCTCGGTGCCCCGCAGAGCATGACGGCGATGGAGAAGTTGAGGAACCTGGTCGGGTCCTTCGACTTGGTGGACATCTGGCGAAATCTCCATCCCGACTCCAGCGCCTTTACCTGGGTGAGGCCTGGAGTAGGATGGTCCAGAGTCAACCGCCTTTACGTGTCTCGGGCGTACGTTTCCTGCCTCCCGGCGGCCTCCATGCGACCGGTGCCGTGTTCGGACCACCACCTGGTGTGGGCGGAGCTCGCTTCGCTCCGCGCAAGGACGCTGTCCGCGTACTGGCATTTTAACAACCAGCTGCTGGAGGACGTGCGGTTCCAGGACTCGTTCCGTCGTTTCTGGGCCGACTGGAGAAGCAAGCAGGGGGGCTTCCCCTCCTTGAGGCTATGGTGGGACATGGGCAAGGCTCACGTCCGCGTCTTCTGTCAAGAGTGCGCGAGGGGGACGACCAAGAGGCGGGCGGCCAGGGTCGGGCGCCTAGAAAAAGAGGTGCTCGACCTGGAGTCCCGTCTCGGTCAAGTCGTCGAGGACCCGGCCCTGCGGATGGTGTACGAAGCGAAGAAGGCCGCGCTGAAGGACTTGCAGCTCGTCGGGTCCCGAGGCGCGTTCGTGAGGTCGCGGATCCGGTTCCTGCGGGATCTGGACCGCGGCTCCCCCTTCTTCTACTCGCTGGAAAAAAGACAGAGTGTCCGTAAGCAGCTCTTGACGCTGCTGGCCGACGACGGCTCTCTCGTCTCGGATCCGGAGGGCATCAACAACAGGGCCCGTGAATATTACGGGGCTCTGTTCTCTCCGGAGCCGACCAGTGAGGAAGCGCGTAGAGTTTTGTGGGAGGACCTGCTGAAGGTCGGCCCGGAGGGCTACGAAAATCTGGAAGCCCCGCTAAGCCTGGCGGAGCTGACCGGCGCCCTCGACCGGCTCTCGAGGGGAAAAGCCCCGGGGCTGGACGGGCTGACCGTGGAGTTCCACAGGGCGTTCTGGGATGTCCTGGGGGGCGACTACGCGCGGGTCCTGGGGGAAAGTCTGGCGACCAGGGAGATGCCCCTCTCTTGGCGCAGGGCAGTCATCGTCCTGCTGCCTAAGAAGTGCGATCTCCGCCTCCTTAAGAACTGGCGCCCGGTCTCCCTCCTCAGCACGGACTACAAAATCTTCGCCAGAACGATGTCTGCTCGCCTTGCGCCGTGCTGGACCACATGATCCACTCCGACCAGTCCTACACGGTCCCGGGCCGGACAATCCACGATAACATTCATCTGGTCCGGGACCTCATCCATCATTCCCAGGAGGCTGGTCTGTCGGTCGCCTTCCTATCTCTCGACCAAGAGAAGGCGTTCGACAGGGTGGATCACGACTATCTGTTCGGAACTCTGCGCGCTTTCGGGTTCGGGACGCATTTCGTCGCCCGGATCCGACTTTTGTACGCCGCCGCGGAGTGTCTGATAAAGGTTAACGGGTCCTTGACGGCACCCCTTCGCTTTGGGAGAGGGGTGCGCCAGGGATGCCCCATGTCCGGCCAGTTATATGCCATCTGCGTGGAGCCTTTCCTGCGCCTCCTGCGGACGAGGTTGACGGGACTGGCTCTGCAAGGGCCGGGCGTGGAGGTCATCCTCTCGGCTTACGCCGATGACGTGCTCCTCGCGGTAGAAGATCCCGCTGACCTGCGGAGGATGCGTGAGTGCCAGGAGATTTATTCAGCCGCATCTTCCGCCAGGATCAACTGGGAGAAATGTTCCGGACTCCTGGTGGGTCAGTGGCGGGTGGACTCCCTGCCGGAGGAGCTCAGGCCTTTTGCCTGGAGCACGACCCATCTCCTCTATCTGGGAGTCTACCTTAGCCCCGACGAGGAAGCCTGGCCGGCGAACTGGCAAGAGCTGGAAGCCAAGGTCGCCGCTCGCCAAGGGCGCTGGACAGGACTGCTCCGAGTGCTGTCCTTCAGGGGTTGAGCGCTAGTCATAAACCAGTTGGTGGCCGCCATGTTGTGGTACCGGCTGGTCACTTTGACCCCTCCCCCTGCATTTGTCACCAAGATACAGAAGAAGCTGGTGGACTTCTTCTGGAACAACAGGAAGCACTGGGTCTCTGCCGCGGTCTTGAGTCTCCCGCTTGGGGAGGGCGGTCAGTCGTTGGTGTGCGTCAGCGCCCAGCTCGCGACTTTCCATCTTCAGACCCTGCAGAGATACCTTTACGTCGAGCCCCCTCCTAGGTGGCGTGCTCTGGCGACGAGAATACAAGAACCTTTGTTTGCAAAATGAGCACGATTGGATTTTTAGAGCGATTCGTGGAGGGAGAAGATTGGGCAGACTTTGTGAGCCATTTGAACCAGTACTTCGTGGCCAACAAAATGAAGGGGGTCGACGATGCAGATCGTCGCCGGGCCGTGTTCCTCACTGTGTGCGGTTCGAAGATCTATGGTCCAATAAAGAATCTACTCATGCCTAGTGATCCAACAGAGAAAATGTACAGGAGTTGTGTACATTGGTACGGGAGCACCTGAAGCCAGGTGACAGCATCATCATCTCGAGATACAGGTTTGATACACACGTTCGATCGGAGGGCCAGAGCGCGGCGGAATTCGTTGGCGACCTGAGACCTCGAAGTGTGTTTTCTGGTGCCTGAGGTCGAGCTCTTAGGGAGAAGAATCGGGGCAGACGGCATCAGACCCACCGACGGCAAGACGGAGGCCATCAAGAATGTGCCGAGACCACAGAACGTGACGGAGCTGCAGTCGTTCCTGGGACTCCTCAATTACTCCTCCCCTCCCCTCCACTTCCCTTCCGTCCCTCCGCTCCCCTCCCTCCTTCCCCTCCCTCTCCCTCCCCTCCGTCTCTCCGCTTCCCGCCCCTCCCTCCGCTTCCCGCCCCTCCCCTCCCCTCCCTCCCTCCTCCTCTCTCTCACCATCCTACCCCTCCCACCCCTCCCAACCACTCCCTTCCTCTCACTCTCCACCCCCTCCCTCTCCCTACTCCCCTCCCTCTCCCTCACCTCCCCTCCCTTTCCCTCCCCTCGCTCCTCTCCCCTCCCTCGCCCTCACCTCCCCTTTCCTCCCTTCCTCCTGGACGGCCGAGTGGCACAACTGACCTCCCGCCCGCTGAGCTCCCAGATTCCTGTGGGCGGGCCTAGATGAAAATGGGCCCCATAGAATTTACAGAACTGAAACAGGCCATTGGGCCCAACCAGTTTATGGTCCACATGAACCTCCTCCCACCCGACTTCATCTCATCCCATCAGCATAGCTTTTTATTGCTTTCTCCCTCATGTGCTTATCCAGCTTCCCCTTAAATGTATCGAAGCTATTCACCTCAACCATTCCTTGTGATAGCGAGTTCTGCATTCTAACGAGGCCATTAAGAGAAAGTCACAACACGAAAGGTTTTCATGTATTGAGGTCATGCTCTGTGTATATTACAGGGCCAACACATCACAGCAGACCAATGAACTTGGCTAAAGCACATCAGTTCGCTCCACTGCAAACACAATGAAGGGAATTCATCCAAACTTGTGAAAGGTTTGTGAGCTAATATTCAAAGAGCCGAATTCCCAAGCTGGATTGATCCTCCACAGACCGAGAGGAGGCAACGTTCGACTGCCGGCTGCCTGTTTCTCACCTGAAAAATGGGCAGGGGGGTGCGGTGCCCCCATTGAAGCCCAAGGCCGGGATGGTGCCATCAGCAGGTGGTTTCCTGCGAGAGGCTGCTGACAATATACACATGGGGGTCCTGCACAATTGCCGGACCCCGATTGCAATTCTCTGGTGCGAGTGGGCGGAGTGTACCGGAGTTAAACAGATCAACCGTGTCAGCTGTGCTTCAATGGGCAGCACACTCCCCTCCGAGTCAGAAGGTCGTGGGTTCAAGTCCCGCTCCGGAGACCTCAGCACATAATCTCGGCTGAAACTCCAGTGCAGTACTGAGGGAGTGTTGCACTGTCAGAGATGCCATCTTTCAGATGAGACGTTGGACCAGAAATTGCGTAGCTCCCCGTTTGGGGCGATAACTTTTGCGGGAGCGTAAAAATATCGCCAGGCGTAAAAAATTGGCGGCTGACGGGAATTTGCGCTTTAGCATTCCAAGAGGGAAGTGGAGTGTTAAATCAAGCTCTATCACTTCCCTTAGAATGATAAAGTGAGTGAGAGGGGCAGTAACGGCAGAGCCCTGAGCAATGTTCCGTGCAGCGCTGCTGTCTGTACAGGTTCCTTCCCTCACTGAAAGGGAAGGGCCAATGAGGGTTTCATTCAATCTGCATCATATTTCTGTGGGGCCACGGGACCTGTGCGAGGTGTATAACAACCCCAAGCCCTCTAAGAGAGTGTCGGGCTGATGAATGGCGGGGCCCTAAGAAAACAAAAGACACCAGACTGGGAATATTGATAAAGTTTGCCCTACCTGACCAGCACTGCCGTTAAATATCGCTCCACAAGCGGCCAGCCGAGGTGACAACGCCTCCTGCAGCTGCCAGTGTTGACACCCGGCGATGCTGCAGGGGGCGGGAGCGAATATTGCATCCGGGGCGGTAACGGGGCGCTGCGCACCGGATGACATCACGATCTACAGGGCGCTACAGAGCGAGGCGGTAAATGTTAGCGCCAGAGCAAAACCGCCAGGGAAGCTCGCGGGCGGCAGTGAAATTGCCGTGCCCGGTCGGAAACCCCTTCGCGGCCCGTTACCGCCCCCCGGAGGTGCTAACGCGAGGCGCAAACCAGGCCAATTTCTCCCCCGTTAAATCAAAGTCCCATTTGCCCTCTCAGGTGGACATAAAAGATCTCAGGGCAGTATTGGATGAGGAGCAGGGGAGTTCTCCCCGGTGTCCTGGCCAATATTTATCCCTCAACCAACGTCACTAAAACAGGTTATTTGATCATTATCAAATTGCTGTTTGTTGCTCGTGCTGTGTGCACATTGTCTGCCGTGTTTCCTCCATTACAAGAGTGATTACGCTTCAAGAGGTACTTCAGGGGGGTTGTATAAATGCAAGATTTTACTATTACTTTTAACAGACAGTCCTTAAAGTGACCACTGGAGGCTGCTCATAAAAATGGCTGAAGGGACAGGGAGAGGCAACAGGGAGAGGCAGCAGGGACAGGCAGCAGTGGCAGGGAGAGGCAGCAGGGGCAGGGGGTGGCAACAGGGAGAGGCAGCAGGGTCAGGGATAGGCAGCAGGGAGAGGTGCTTTGTCAGACAATAGTCACGGTTGATATGGTTTTCCTCCATGAAGAGACGAGGGTGTACTGAATGCTGGTGGACGAAGGCGACATGTCAGTGACTCTCTGCACATTCGTACAGTCAAACCGCTTCCCGTTCACATAGGTGAGGCGGTGCTCTGCAGGTATCTTCTGTTGTGTATAGATGGACTCCACGAGGCTGAGTACTGTGAGCTAAACTTAGTGTGACCTTAGTCTTCTTTATCACAACTCCAGCGTGCCTAAACAACATGGCAGCCAACCTTTTATACTGGCCCTGCACGTGTGTGCAGGTGACCATTAGGACTCCAACAGTCGTGTCCTCTGGTGACAAGTATTACATAATTACAAACATAACATCACTGCCCCCCGCCCCCGCACAAAGTCTTCGGTACAAGTTATTTACAAGTTGAGGCGGTCCGGAGCCCTTCGTTCCCTGGTTGATCGTCTAAGTTCAAACCCTGGCGTGTGTGAGTTGGTCGGACCATTGCTGCACTGCACCGCGGCTGGTCTGACCGGACTGTCAGGAACGGTGGGTTCATCCTCGCGATTGACAGCGAGGTCGATTGCTGGTTGTGTGTGTGTTGGTGGATCGTCGATGGTGATGTCCTCTTCAAGTTGTTCCTGGTTGTCAGTAAATCACAATTTGGTCTGATCTAAATGCTTTCTGCATGTTTGGCCATTTAACAGTTTGATTATAAACACCCTATTCCCTTCCTTGGCCAAAACAGTGCCAGCAACCCACTTGGGACCATGACCGTAATTCAGGACAAACACAGGGTCGTTAACATCAATGTCACGTGAAACAGACGCGCGACCGTGGTACATGATCTGCCGGTGTCGCTGGGTTTCCATGTGATCATTAAGAACCGGGTGGACTGAGGAGAGCCTGGTTTTGAGGGCTCTCTTCATTAACAATTCTGCCGGGGGAATCCCGGGAAGCGAGTGGGGTCGCGTGCGGTGACTGAGCAGGATGCGAAAAGCGGTTCGGCAGGGAGCCGTCCGTCACACGTTTCATGCTCTGCTTCATTGTTTGGACTGCTCGCTCTGCTTGACCGTTAGACATGGGCTTGAACGGAGCAGACCTGACATGCTTGATGCCATTGCGGGTCATAAACACGTTGAATTCCGAGCTGGTGAAACACGTTCCATTATCGCTGACAAGGACGTCGGGCAAGGCATGGGTGGCGAACATAGCCCGGAGGCTTTCAATGGTGGCAGTGGACGTGCTGGATGACATGATTATGCATTCAATCCATTTGGAGTAAGATTCCACTACCACTAAAAACATCTTTCCGAGAAAGGGGCCGGCAAAATCTACGTGGATCCTGGAACACGGTTTGGAGGACCATGACCACAGACTCAGTGGAGTCTCCCTGGGTGCATTGCTCAGTTGCAAGCAAGTGTTGCACTGTTGCACGCATGACTCCAAGTCCGAGTCAATGCCGGGCCACCAAACATGCGACCTGGCAATTGCCTTCATCATGACATTGCCTGGGTGGGTACTGTGAAGAGGGACGTCACCAAGATGCAGGTTGCTGATTGGAGCGTGGGCAGGTACTGCAGGAGCGGCGACGTCGGGGCGAAGGAGCAGCGAGAGATTGTACAGGGATGTGTGCAGGGCCCAGGAGAGGCGCGAGTTCAGGGCCCAGAAGAGGCGAGGGCCCAGGAGCAGCACAGGCCAGCCCACACTGCGACATGGGTGCACATTAGGTCCGTGCAGCAGAGCTGGTTTCCAGTCATCTTGGTTAATCCTTGCCACTGGACCAAGACCGAGCTCTGTTAAGCCCGTGTAGTGGCTGGTGTGCAACGGCAACCATTCGTTCAAAAAAATCCAAGCACAGGCATCTTCCACCCTTCAAGATTTAGTCTGGATCTGGAATGTTAGGTCCTTCATTGAAGCACCTTTGAACTTTTTGACGTGGAAGCAAGTTATCCTCGATTCGAGGGATTGTCTTTGATGATGACTGTGTAGAAAACATAGAAAACATAGAAAATAGGTGCAGGAGTAGACCATTTGGCCCTTCGAGCCTGCACCACCATTCAATATGATCATGGCTGATCATGCAACTTCAGTGCCCCATTCCTGCTTTCTCTCCATACTCCTTGATCCCTTTAGCAACAAGGGTCACATCTAACTCCTTTTTGAATATATCTAACAAACTGGCCTCAACAACTTTCTGTGGTCGAGAATTCCACAGGTTCACAATTCTCTGAGTGAAGAAGTTTCTCCTCATCTCAGTCCTAAATGACTCACCCCTTATCCTTAGACTCTGACTCCTGGTTCTGGACTTCCCCAACATCGGGAACATTCTTCCTGCATCTAACCTGTCCAATCCTGTCAGAATGTTATCTGTTTCTTTGAGATCCCCTCTCATTCTTCTAAATTCCAGTGAATATAAGCCTATTCGATCCAATCTTTCTTTATATGTCAGTCCTGCCATCCCGGGAATCAGTCTGGTGAATCTTCGCTGCACTCCCTCAATAGCAAGAATGTCCTTTCTCAGATTAGGAGACCAAAACTGTACATGATATTCAAGGTGTGACCTCACCAAGGCCCTGTACAAGTGCAGTAAGACCTCCCTGCTCCTATACTCAAATCCTCTCGCAATGAAAGCCAACATGCCACTTGCCTTCTTCACCATCTGCTGTACCTGCATGCCAACTTTCAATGACTGATGTACCATGACACCCACGTCTCGTTGCATCTCCCCATTTCCTAATCTGTCACCATTCAGATAATATTCTGCCTTCCTGTTTTTATCACCAAAGTGGATAACCTCACATTTATCGACATTATAATGCATCTATCATGCATTTTCCCACTCACCAAACCTGTCCAAGTCACCTTGCAGCCTCCTAGCTTCCTCCTCACAGCTCACAATGCCACCCCGCTTAGTGTCATCTGCAAACTTGGAGATATTACATTCAATTCCTTCGTCTAAATCATTAAAGTATATTGTAAATAGCTGGGGTTCCAGCACTGAACCTTGCAGTACCCCACTAGTCACTGCCAGCCATTCTCAAAAGGACCGGTTTATTCTTACTCTTTGCTTCCTGTCTGCCAACCAGTTCTCTATCCACGTCAATACATTACCCCAATACCATGTGCTTTAATTTTGCACACTAATCTCTTGTATGGGACCTTGTCAAAAGCCCTTTGAAAGTCCAAATACATCACATCCATTGGTTCTCCCTTGTCCACTCTACTAGGTACATCCTCAAAAAATTCTAGTAGATTTGTCAAGCATGATTTCCCTTTCATAAATCCATGCTGACTTGGACCGATCCTGACACTGCTTTCCAAATGTGCTGCTATTACATCTTTAGTAATTGATTCCAACATTTTCCCCATTACCGATGTCAGGCTAACTGGTCTATAATTCCCTGTTTTCTCTCTCCCTGCTTTTTTAAAGTGGGAGAGGAAGTGATCCAGAGTCTATAGAATGTTGGAAAATTACCACCAATGCATCCACTATTTCTCGGGCAACCTCCTTAAGTACTCTGGGATGCAGACTATCAGGCCTTGGTGATTTATTGGCCTTCAAACCTATCAATTTCCCTAACACAATTTCCTGACTATTAAGGATTTCCTTCAGTTCCTCCTTCTCGCTAGACTCTCGGTCCCCTATTATTTTTGTAAGGTTCTTCGTGTCTTCCTTCGTGAAGACAGAACCAAAGTATTTTTTCAATTGGTCTGCCATTTTTTTGTTCCCCATTATGAATTCACCTGATTCTGACTGCAAGGGACTTACATTAGTCTTAACTAATCTTTTTCTCTTCACATATCTATAGAAGCTTTTGCAGTCAGTTTTTATGTTCCCTGCAAGCTTGCTCTCGTACTCTATTTTCCCCCTCCTATTTAAACCCTTAGTCCTCCTCTGCTGCATTCTAAATTTCTACCAGTCCTCAGGTTACGTATAAACGTTTCCTGCCGTTTTTTGGCAAAACCACACAATTAACGCATAAGAGACAATTCAACTGGATGGAGATTTCATCTTTACGTCGGTGAAAGGGCTTAATTTCATCTCGCATTTACCCGGGAACTGCCGACCAGTTCCCATTTAGGACGCTGCCCAGGTCCTGATCTGACAAGCCGTGACGGGTGACCCCTCGCTCTCAAAAGCATCCATGACCAGGAGCAAGTCTGTGGGCTGCACCATTTCAACCCCAGTGGTGGTTAATGGTAGCCGGCTGAGAGCATCGGCACAGTTTTCAGTGCCTGGTCTGTGGTGAATAACATAGTCATGGGTGTTTGTGCCCATCTTTGGATGCGGGATGAAGCATTGGTGTTTCTACCTTTGCTCTCTGAAAACAGCGAAATGAGCGACTTGTGGTCAGTTTCAAGTTCAAATAGGTATTGGTGCATTTTCTTAATCCTATATACACATGCTAATGCCTCTTTCTCGACCATACTATAGGCTATCTTAGCCGTCGACAGACTTCTGGACATGTATGCAACAGGTTGGAGGTTGCCTGATACAGCGGTTAGGTCCAACTTGGTGAACGACTTCCCCCCGCACCCCCCCCGTCCCCCCCCCACCACTAACATTGTGAACAGGTCATCTGCGTTGGGCAGCGAGTACTGGTCCTGTAGTGAGACTCGGTTAATCGTTACCTTGTAGTCTCCACAGATTCTGACCTTTCCATCGCTTTTCAACACCGGAACAATTGGACTGGCCCACTCGTTGAACTCGACTGACGATATGATTCCTTCACGTTGGAGTCTGTCCAATTCGATCTCGACTTTCTCCCTCATCATGTACAGAACTGCCCGAGCCTTGTGATGGACGGGCCGTGCATCAGGGCCGTGATCGATCTGTACCTTGGCGCCTGTGAAGTTGCCGATGCCTGGTTCGAATAGTGAGGGAAACTTGCTCAGCACTTGAGCACACGAGGCATCATCCATTGAAGATAGTGCTTTGCTGTCGTTCCAATTCCATCTAATCTTTTCTAGCCAGCTTCTGCCGAACAGCATTGGGCCATTGCCTGGAGCAATCCATAATGATAGGTCATGCACAGCTCCATCATACGATACCTTCACTGCCGCACTTCCAATGACTGGTATGAGCTCTTTGGTGACGGTACGCAGCTTTGCATTAATCGGGCTCAATTTGGGCCTTTGTGCCTTATTGCCCCACAGTTTCTCGAAAGCTTTCTGGCTCATTATTGACTGACTCACACCCGTGTCCAACTCCATGGATACTGGAACTCCATTTAATTTGACTTTCAGCATTATAAGAGGGTTCTTGGTGGTGAAGGTATGTATCCCATGCACTTCTTCCTCGGGTTGAGTTGCCTGTGCTGCGTGATCCACGCTGGATTGATCATCCTCTGCCACGTGGTATGTCGCAGCACGTTTGCACATTCGCTGGAGGTGCCCCATTGTTGCACAGCCTTTGCACATGTAATGCTTGAATCGACATTGATAGGCCCGATGATTACCCCGGCAGTGCCAACACGGTGCTAATGGATTCACATTCACCCACGATCGCGGACTCTGAGTCATCACAGGTCTTGCAGCCGCAGATGTATAGGCCCTGCCATATGCAGTTCGGCCTGCTCGCGACGTCATTTTATGCACAGTACTTGCCGGTAAGATTCGATGTTGAGAAGATACCTGTTTGGTGTTATCATCCGTGACCATGCATGCTTGGTCGATCGCGATAGTCCTGCTCAGATCTTGGGTTTCGGCAGTCAGCAGCTTCAGAGAATGACCTCGTGGCTGATGCCCAGCATGAAAAAGTCCCTCAGCATTTGCCCCAACGCAGCTCCAAAATCACAAGGTCCCGCGAGGCGTCTCAGGGTGGCGACATAATCCGCCATGTCCTGGCCCCGGAGCGATGGTTTGTGTAAAAACGATACCTGGCCATGAGGATGCTCTCCTTCGGCTTGAGGTGGTCTCGAATCAGCGTGCACAACTCTGTATATTCCTTCTCCGTTGGTTTTGTCGGTGCAAGCAGATTCTTGATGAGGCCGTATACTTTCGGCCCACAGACGGTGTGGAGAACCGCAATGCGCTTGACCGCGTTAGTGTCTCCTTCCAGCTCGTTGGCCACGAAGTACTGGTCGAGACACTCGACGAAGGCTTCCCAATCATCACCCTCTACGAATCTCGCTCATATTCCAACGACAGCCATGGTTGCGTGAAGGTTCGTATTCTGTTACTCATCGCCAATTGTTCGGTAGGGAAGAACTCCACGAGGCTGAGTACTGTGAGCTAAACTTAGTGTGACCTTAGTCTTCTTTATCACAACTCCAGAGTGCCTAAACAACATGGCAGCCAACCTTTTAGACTGTGTGCTGGTGACCATTAGGACTCCAACAATCGTGTCCTCTGGTGGTAAGTATTACATAGTTACCGACATAACATCTGTCTTAAATTTATTCAATGTCCCAGCTTCCACAGCTCTCTGAGGCAGCGAATTCCACAGATTTACAACCCTCTGAGAGAAGAAATTCCACCTCGTCTCAGTTTTAAATGGGCGGCCCCTCAGATTAAGATTATGTCCCCTAGTTCTAGTCTTCCCTATCAGTGGAAATATCCTCTCTACATCCACCTTGTCAAGCCCCCTCATAATTTATACATTTTGATAAGATCACCTCCCATTCTTCTGAATTCCAATGAGTAGAAGCCCAACCGACTCAACCTTTCCTCATAAGTCAACCCCCTCATCTCTGGAATCAATCTAGTCAACCTTCTCTGAACTGGACTCAGCGATCTAGTACACCATCCCTCTAGTCCTCATGATGCTCCCAACTGAAATAGGTGGGACTGGGATTGAGCCTGTTGTGGGTGGTGATATGTGGGATGGGATGGTGTTCCTGGCCCTGCCCAGCTCTCCGGTCTCAGTTTCCTCTTCAGCAGACCATTGGGTGTCCCTGTAGAAAGGTGCTGCAATAAAGCTGGTTGGGGGACTTGCCCGAGGGTCCTCCATGGGCTAAACGGTCAGGGCAGGGATTCTCGAGGCAGCCCAAAGATGAGAGAAGAGATCAGGGATCACAAGTTACCTCCTTACCCTCTTCCCCTACCCACCATCTCCTGGACAAGTCACAGGCCCCACCCTATCTCACTGAATCCCAATGGAAATAGGTTTGTATCACTCCATGATTCCTCTGGCCTACTTAAAACAGGATTCATTCATGACAAATACTACCAGGGGCCGCACAAATACACGCACTTGCTTGAATCCCTGGCCCTGCATTTAAACTGGCCTACTTCGAAACAGATCCTATTCATTGTAGTTCCTGTTGCAGTATGCATTACTTGGCACTTGCCTGTAGTATAATCTGTCTGCTATTTCTTGGCCTATTTGGTTAATTTGTTGAGAATTCCATATGGGGCTAGACTTTCCAATAAGATTGGGCGATATTTCCGGCCTTAGTGACTTTTTATTTTTCAGGATCGCTGGAATATCGCCCATTTTTTTGTCCGCTAGTTTCGGCTTTTTATTTTCTCATGTCTACCCTTCTGTTCTAATAACCTCAATTATGTTTTGCAGGTCCCGAGACTCCCGAGGCACAAAGGGAGGCCCCTCCATGAACGCCTGTGCCATTGCAGGTGGTCATCACCACGGGTCCGGAGGAGACTACTGAGGAGGAGGAAGATGACCAATTGTCATCTGTTGTACCCGTGGCCACGTCTTCATCGACGGATGAAATAGCGGGGCCAAGCGGCTTGCAGCAGGCCACTCCGAGGCGTACAGTGCACATGCCGACCCATGGAGGTTGAGTCAGCGAGGTAGGCACGCACTGCGATGGTGCGTCGACATAGGTCGAGAGCTCCTCCAGGCGATTGGTGGGTTGACCGGAAACATTGCCGCAATGTCCGCACGAATAACGGAGGGCATGGAGCGGATAGTTGTGGCAATGGGCCAAACGACCGACGCTGTCCATGCCTTGCGGCATCCCAAGGAGCTGTCCCACCAACCACCCGGACAGATGTGAGTCAGGAGGAAGAACTTCCTTCTGACTCGGAAAACGTTTCTTCCAAAACGTCTTCTCCTCCTGCCACTGAGGAGATTCTGCCAACGTCACACAAAGTGTTCATTTATGTGCTGCTGACGCAACGGGTTTGCAGCTGCGTAACTACCACGGGGCTTTTCCAGTCTTGCAGGGGGTGCCGTGGGGGATGGGTTCATCGCCAGGCTGATTGTCCTCCCCAAGGTCCTCCTCCTCTTCCTCATCCTCCTCTTCCGGCGGTCCCATCTGATCATTGTTGTCCTCTCCTGATAGCTGGGTTATGCAACATGCAGCACACCACAATAAACTCAGTGCGCTGCTCAGGGTGGTATTGTGGGTTGCCTCCTGAGTGGTCCAGGCATCTGAAGCCCTGCTTAAACACTCCAATGGCTTTCATTGTAGTGCTTCTCGGCTTCTGTCTGGGGCTTACGCAGGGGGGTCATGAGCCAGCTGGCAAGGCCATGTCCTTTATCCCCCAGCATCCAACTGTGACCTTGTGGCTGACCCTAAAACAGGTCAGAGACAGTAACCTCACGCAAGATGTGCGCATCGTGGATGCTGCCTGCAAAATTTGCATTTACTGCCATGATTATTTGCTTGTGGTCGACAACAAGCTGCACATTCAGGGAGTGGGATCCCTTTCGGTTCCGAAACAGCTCTGCACCCTGTAAAGGTGCTCGCAGGGCGATGTGTGTACTATCGATTGCTCCCTGCACCTTGGGGAAGTTTGCTATTCGCGAGAAACCCAAAGCCCTCTCAGTCTGTGCCTCCCTGGTCATAGGGAGCTTATGAAGTCCATCCTTCGTGTGTAAAGGGCTTCAGTCACCTGTCGAATGGAGCAATGTGTGGCGTGCTGAGTGATACGCAAATGTTGCCAGCTGAGGCCTGAAAGGAGCCCGATGCGTCGTACGAAAGTGTCGCAGTAACCTTAACCTCAATGAACAGTGTGGTCCTGATGGTGTTGGTAGGCTGCAGATGTCCATTAATTAGCTGGCGTATCTCACTGATGACCTCGTTTCGGAAGCACAGCCTGAAGCACATGTTATCGGACAAGTTCAGGTCTGATTACTTTTCCCTGTAAATGCGTTGGGTGTAACGTCTCCTCCTCCGCAGCAGTCTGCCATCCCTTTGATTGGGCACATAATGTTCAATATACCTTCTCCCATCTTCAGTCTGCAGCATGTGATTAGAGACCAATACTGGTTGAGAAATTACAGGCCCATCACTATAAATCGCTATAAATGCCCTTCATTTGTCCTCAACAGATACAAATGTGATTAGATGATTGGAAAAAGTCAAAATGGCCCTTAAAATCACTCACAAATTGATTCTCCTCACAAACACTCGAAGCAGCCTTTCAGTACAGATCCTCCGACTTTCAAAAAGGCGTCGGTAGTGCCGAGTTATGCCGAGTAGTGCCGACTTAAGGTCAGGTCAGTGCAGCTTTATTCAGCGACTTTTTCGGCCAGCGACCATTTCGGTGAAGTGTGGGCGAAATGCCGAAAGTTGCAGTGGTGATCATCCGGGCAATAATCGGGCGCAAGTTTCCATTTTCAGCACTGTTCTCGGCCTTGCACGTGGATCACCTCATATTTTTTTTTACATTCGGCCACGCGATGCTGCACATTCATGTGTGCCGAAAGTTGGGCCGGCGATAAATGGGCGATAATCGGGCGCTAGTTTCCACTTTTTAGCAAAAATGGGCGATAGCCTGCATCTCAGCGATAAATGGGCAATAAATGGGCGATAAATGGGCGATGATGTGCTGAAAATCTAGCCCCATAGGTTCTGGAACGGTTCCCGTGGACTGGAAGGTCACTAATGTAACACCACTATTTAAGAAAGGAAGGGGAGAGAAAACGGGGAACTACAGACCAGTTAGCCTGACATCAGTAGCAGGGAAAATACGAGAATCTATTATTAAGGGCACTGAGAAAATAATAATAGCATTGGGCAGAGTCAACATAGATTTATGAAAGGGAAAACATGTTTGACAAATCTGTTTTGAGTTTTTTGAGGTGGTAACTAGCAGAATAGATTGGGGGAACCAGTGGATGTGGTCTGTTTGGATTTTCAGAAGGCATTCGATAAGGTGCCACACAAGAGGTTATTGAACAAAATTAGGATTCGTGGGATTAGGGGTAATATATAAGCATGGATTAAGGATTGGTTAAAGGATGGGATTGGAAAAATGTTGTTAAAGAAGCAGTAGCATGACATTTGGAAAAACATAATTCAGTCAGGCAAAGTCAGCATGGATTTATGAAAGGGAAGTCATGTTTGACAAATTTGCTGGAATTCTTTGAAGATATAACGAACAGAGTGGATAAAGGGAACCAGTGCATGTGGTGTATTTGGACTTCCCGAAGGCATTTGACAAGGTGCCACATCAAAGGTTACTGCACAAGGTAAAAGTTCACAGGGTTGGGGGTAATATATTAGCATGGACAGACGATTGGCTAACTAACAGAGAACAGAGATTCAGGATAAATGATTCATTCTCGGTTGGCAATCAGTAACTAGTGGGGTGCCGCAGGGATCAGTGCTGGGACTCCAATTATTTACAATCTATATTAACGACTTGGAAGAAGGGACTGAGTGCAATGTAGCCAAGTTTGCTGGCGAAACAAAGATGGGAAGAAAAGCAATGTGTGAGGAGGACACAAAAATCTGCAAAAGGACATAGGCAGGCTAAGTGAGTGGGCAAAAATTTGACAGAAAGAATATAATGTTGGAAAGTGTGAGGTGATGCATTTTGGCAGAAAAAAAATCAAAAAGCAAGTTATTATTTCAATGGAGAAAGATTGCAAAGTGCCACAGTACAGCGGGACCTGGGGGTACTTGTGCATGAAACACAAAAGGTTAGTATGCAGGTACAGCAAGTGATCAGGAAGGCCAATGGTATCCTGGCCTTTATTTCAAAGGGGATGGAGTATAAAAGCAAGGCTGTCTCGCTACAGTTATACAGGTTATTGGTGAGGCCACACCTGGAATACTGCGTACAGTTTTGGTTTCCATATTTAAGAAAGGATATCCTTGCTTTGGAGGCAGTTCAGGGAAGGTTCCCTAGGTTGATTCTGGAAATGAGGGGGTTGACTTAAGAGGAAAGGGTGAGTAGGTTGGGCATCTACTCATTGGAATTCAGAAAAATTAGAGGTGATCTTTGTAAAGTCCTGTCCCCTCAGTACAGATTCACACAAGGCATGAAGTGAAGTCAAGGTCACTCTGGACCTGCACCTTTATTTCACAGCTCTGGAATGCTGCACTTGCCTGAGACCTGTCCTTACATACCTGTCTCTTGCAAGTGCACCCCTGGTGGTAAGGTATGCTGGTGGTTACAGGTCATATCTTATTACAGTCATGTATCGCGTGTTAGGATACAGTTATATATAATAATGTAAGATACATGACAATCTTATCGAAACGTATAAGATTATGAGGGGGCTTGACAAGGTGGATGCAGAGAGGATGTTTCTACTGATGGGAGAGACTAGAACTAGGGGGCATGATCTTAGAATAAGGGGCTGCCCATTTAAAACTGAAATGAGGAGGAATTTTTTCTCTCAGAGGGTTGTAAATCTGTGGAATTCGCTGCAGAGAGCTGTGCAAGCTGGGACATTGAAGGGATTTAAGTCAGAGATAGACAGTTTCTTAACTGATAAGGGGTTAAGGGGAGCGGGCAGGGAAGTGGACCTGTGTCCATGATCGGATCAGCCATGATCGTATAAAATGGCGGAGCAGGCTCGTGGGTCCGTATGGCCTACTCCTGCTCCTATTTCTTATGTTCTTATGTTCTTATGACTACTGCCCCACCGTTGATCTGAGCGTCCAGCACTCCAAACCCAAGAAACACAAACGCTGTTTCAGAAGGACATTGGTGTGCTAGAATCAGACTCCACCCAGAGATGTTGGCACGGGGAATGCAAACAAGCTTATCATCGTCCATCGCCCGTGCACCCTCTTCTCTGGGTCATAACCAAGTGTAAAGTTGTTATTGCAATGTAGCGCATCTAGTCAATGTAATCTAAAGTCCAGGGGTACTTGGCCAAACACAGTTACATCAAGGTGAGGCCCTTTAACTGGACGGGTCAAACCGTGACATCACAAGGCAAACCTGACCCCACCCTGTGCATCACAATGAGATCAGACATCACAATAGGTTTGTAACCTGGGGCAACCTGAGACACAACCTGTGTCAGTGAAGGAAAGCACTGACTGTGACTAACTGGCTGATCTCTCTAGGAGTGAATGTGGCCGGCTACAATATCTCACCATCGTTGCTTTCTGAAGAGAATACAAACAATGAAAACATCATCAACCAGCAGATTAGAGAGAAGGTTGTGAGCTTTGAAAGGTTGGTATTAACCTATTGATCTTGTATCATCATTTGTGAAAGTCAGAATGAGCAATATAAACTTTAATAGATACAGTAATACTGATGCACAGTAGGTTGTTGGAACAGTTCATTTTGTTGTTATTAGATATTCTTTGGGGTTGTTAATAGGTAGTCTGGAGCCTGCAGCCTGCTCACAGATGGTTCCTGAGCCCCACTCTCAGCTCCCTCATTGACCAGCTCCTCCCAGCCCTTGAGTTTGGTGCTCACTCCCTGTTCAGTAAATGTAGACAACTACTTATCATTGGTAGATCTCCCGGGGCATTGCTCGGGACAGTCTGCAGAGTGAGCAACAGTCACAAAGCTAACTGGGCCCCACTAAGAGAAAGGGGCATAGAGAAGGCAAACAATCCCATCACTGCCCATTGCCCACACACCCAACTCTGTGGTTCAAAACCAAGTGCTAAGCTGTTTATTACATTCTAGCAATCCAACCTAAGGCCCAAGGCTTTTTGGCCAAACACTGTGAGGCCCTTTAACTGGACGTGTCAAACTGTGAAATCACGAGGCACGCCTGACCCTACCCTGTGCATCACGTGATCACTGACATCACGATAGGTTTGTAAACAGAGGCAACATGAGGCAGAGAGGCTGCACAAGCAGCTTAAGAGAAGGAAAGTGAGCTGTACTGACTGTGACTAACTGGCTGATCTCTCTAGGAGTGAATGTGGCCGGCTGGAAGGGAGCGTGAAGAATGGAATCATCGCTAACCAGCTGACAGTCAGAAGGGTGTTGCTGTCGAAGGTTTGTTTATTCCAGCTTGTATAATTCCCTGTGAAAGTCAGAGTGCGTAACATCATAATCCACTGCAGTGACCATGTAGACATCAATGCTCAAACCCTGGAAACTGAAACCAGACCAGTACTCGCTCGTTGTTCTCATCAACTGGGATAATCCGTGGGACAAGGAGTCGATGGGAAACTCTTATCCCAGCTGTTACTGGTGCCCTCTGACCTTGCCAATCCCTGGGTCCTTGTCAAGGACCAGCTCCCAGGTCAGCTGGCTCAGGTACTGCCACCAATAGCCCTCGGATTGTGTCAGAGAAGTTTCTTGTCCCAGTCTTCTTGGTTCACCTGATGGCATTGCCGCCATTCTGGACCATCTCTCGGATTCTGAAGAAGGTGTACATTCCCCAACTCCACAACCTTTAATACTCAGGTGGCATCAGAATCTGTGGCCAGTAACATTACTGAAAAGAAACAAGTTGAGAGTTTTGCACCCAGAATCTGCATTAAGCATTTACAGCTTCAACGGTTCACTATACAAGGGCAGCTCTAAAGTACCTGTAGTTGTCTTTTGCGATCCAGTCATTTAAAAACAAATCTGTAATTTCTTCTTCTGTTAGAGGGACATGGTTGGCGTCAGGATGAGAGAGAGAAAATGGGCGGTTTCATCAAAGTATCTGCAGACTAAAGTTGTGAGTAACAAAACCACAAAGACAAGTGGATCAGATACACAAGAGAGAGCACATTGTGACAGAAATCAAATCCATGCCAGCAGAGAAACCACAGAAGGAGCGGAGCGGTGTAACTGAAATTCTCCTGATACCATCCCTCTGTGTCCCATCCATTTCTCATGCCAACTCCACACCTTTCAATTTGTGTTTAATTTGACGGCCAATAACCAACACCCGCCCCTCCCCCTACCACAGAACCATCTAGCCCTTGTGTCCCTGCATTGGCATCAAGCACCAACCCTGCTCCAACTCCAGGCTCAGTTGAGCACTGCTTGGTGTGAACTGCACTGGCACTGTGTAAAGCCCAGTCTGTGCAGTCATCTCCAACCAGTGCCAGCCAGGGGTCCACCTTGGGACTAAACAGGAAAGTCTCAAGAAGGGACGCTCCGGTTGTTGCCCTGAGACTTCCCAGAATTAAGAGGGAGTCCTCCCCTGGCACCAGCTGGCTAGGAGGAGTCCGTGACTGCTGGTGCCAGGATCTCTCCCAATTCCTATGGGGCATCTAGGTTCCAAGGGCTCTCACTCCAAGGGAGGATATGTGTGCTTCAGTGGCACCTCCCCCACGAGGTGGGGGCTCATGTCTGGAGGGTCTAACTCAATCGGCCTTTGTATTCATGAGCCTGTAGCTAATCGCATCCGAAGGCAGGAAGCCTCCAGGAAGCTTCCTCGGGCTGAACCGGCAGGGAAGGCTGATCGTGAGGCCCTCATCTCTGTTCCCAGAGCCTCACTATCAACCTTCCCTGTCTCTTCAGCCCGAGGCAGCTTCCCATAGCCATCCCGCCTTCGGAAGCCAAACTGGGAGCCTGAGTCGGACCACAATCTCCAGTCGTTTAGGCTTTTTCATGTATTTAACACGAGGGTGAGTGAGTCTGAAACTGTGGGTTCCGGAAGCCCCTTCACTTGGGGGAGTGCGGGGAGGGGGGAGCGTGGGGGCTTTAGTTTTTACTTGGGCTCTTGCAAAGGCCTCAGGCTATAGCTGTATTCATCATACCAATTTCCTGGACAGTTTGGGTGGACTTAATATGCACCCTCCAGTTTAGGCCAAGGTCGGCAGCATCCATAGTGCCTCCGCCACCCTGCTTTCACACCTTGCAGTTTATTGGCATCTGGTGAACTTCAGTGGTGAAGGCATCAGAAGGAAGGTTACTGCCGAGTGAAACTCATCCTGGTCCACCCACATTTGGGGTCTGGCAGACCTTCCTGCAGGGTTTAGCGCATGTCCCGAATTCCCTGCCACCAGATACATTGGGGCCGGCTTTACTGACCAGCAGCCTAACGCCTCGCAGGTGAGTGAGGGAGCAATCCCTGTCACAGAGTGAGGACCACCTTCAGAGAGCATCTACTGCAGCAAAAAGCTGAGTGGGTGCCCTCAATATCAGAGCAGGACCCAGCATCCAGTGGGTCTTGCCTTGCCAATGAGCTTGGCCATACAACTTGGGACTCTTTCAGGTGCCGCAGATGCCCTTTAGTATTTGGTGCTGAGGGCTTCTTTGGAGAGCAAGTGGAGGAACTGCTGTAGCAGAACGTTCAGCTATGCCCAGAACTGATGGAACGAATCCCAGAGCCGCTCATCCTCCAACGCCCCATCGGCCGTATGGAAGCCACCAGAATGTGGGAGACATACTCCCAGGAAATGTAAAGGTGGTTGTTTCTGGACCTTCCTCCTCTAGATAATGTAGCACCACCACCAATCCATTCCTGTATTTAAGGGAGATAGAACATGTCCAGGGAACTATTGACCAGTCGATAAGGTACCACAAAACAGACCAGGCATTAGGGTTTATTTCTGGAGGGGTAGAATTGAAAGGTAGAGAAGTTATGCAGCAGCTCCTCCACTTGCTCACCAAAGAAGACCTCAGCACCAACAGGTACATACAGTACCTGAAAATCTTTACCCAGAGCGTGGTGAGAATGTGGAGCTCGCTACCACAGGGAGTGGTTGAAGCAAATAGTATCAATGTCTATAAGGGGAGGCTAGACAAGCATATGAGGGAGAAAGGAATAGAGGGTTCTGCTGATAGATGAGTGGGTGGAGCATAAGCACCGGCATTGGCTGACTGGGCCAAATGGCCTGTTTCTGTGCCATATGTCCCATGTAATCTGATGTAATCATTTAGCTCCATAAGCCTTTACAAGGCTTTATCTGGACCGCAATGTCCTTTGGATCATGCTAGCCCATCATTCCAGAATAGGACCTGGAATGCAGAGAGCTTGCAACAAGTAACCTTCAATACCCTGTCCAGCTCCACCTCCCCAAGTGACTGCCTGATAGCCGACCACAGAGCTGGGTGGGTGGATCACTTCCAGTACTTCCCTGTGGAAGTGAATTACTCTGGACACTTGGGTTCAGGAGACCCGAAGTAGTGAGTATCCTCTGCATTAGCAGCTTGTTTTTCACAATGTGGCTTGGTTTCCAATGTAACTGGAAGGATGTTTCCAGTGGGGTTCCAAAGGGCTCAGTACTGGGTCCCTTGCTTTTTGTGATATATATCAACAATTTAGATTTGAATATAGGGAGTATGATAAAGAAGGTTGCAGACGTCACTAAAATTGGCGATGTGCTTGATAATGAAGAGGAAAGTCATGGGCTGCAGGAAGATATCAATCTACTGGTCAAGTGGTCAGAGCAGTGGCAAATGGAATTTAATTCAGAGAAGTGTGAGGTGATGTACCTTGGGAGGGCTAATAAGGAGGATTTAAACTGATATGGCAGGGGGATGGGAACCAATGCAGGGAGACAGAGGGAAACAAAAAGGAGGCAAAAGCAAAAGACAGAAAGGAGATGAGGAAAAGTGGAGGGCAGAGAACAAAAAGGGCCACTGTACAGCAAAATTCTAAAAGGACAAAGGGTGTTAAAAGAACAAGCCTGAAGGCTTTGTGTCTTAATGCAAGGAGTATCCGCAATAAAGTGGATGAATTAACTGTGCAAATAGATGTTAACAAATATGATGTGATTGGGATTACGGAGACGTGGCTCCAGGATGATCAGGGCTGGGAACTCAACATCCAGGGGTATTCAACATTCAGGAAAGATAGAATAAAAGGAAAAGGAGGTGGGGTAGCATTGCTGGTTAAGGAGCAAATTAAGGCAATAGTTCGGAAGGACATTAGCTTGGATGATGTGGAATCTATATGGGTAGAGCTGCAGAATACCAAAGGACAAAAAACGTTAGTGGGAGTTGTGTACAGACCTCCAAACAGTAGTAGTGATGTTGGGGAGGGCATCAAACAGGAAATTAGGGGTGCGTGCAATAAAGGTGCAGCAGTTATAATGGGTGACTTTAATATGCACATAGATTGGGTTAACCAAACTGGAAGCAATACGGTAGAGGAGGATTTCCTGGAGTGCATAAGGGATGGTTTTTTAGACCAATATGTCGAGGAACCAACTAGGGGGGAGGCCATCTTAGACTGGGTGTTGTGTAATGAGAGAGGATTAATTAGCAATCTCGTTGTGCGAGGCCCCTTGGGGAAGAGTGACCATAATATGGTGGAATTCTGCATTAGGATGGAGAATGAAACAGTTAATTCAGAGACCATGGTCCAGAACTTAAAGAAGGGTAACTTTGAAGGTATGAGGCGTGAATTGGCTAGGATAGATTGGCGAATGATACTGAAGGGGTTGACTGTGGATGGGCAATGGCAGACATTTAGAGACCGCATGGATGAACTACAACAATTGTACATTCCTGTCTGTTGTAAAAATAAAAAAGGGAAGGTGGCTCAACCGTGGCTATCAAGGGAAATCAGGGATAGCATTAAAGCCAAGGAAGTGGCATACAAATTGGCCAGAAATAGCAGAGAACCCGGGGACTGGGAGAAATTTAGAACTCAGCAGAGGAGGACAAAGGGTTTGATTAGGGCAGGGAAAATGGAGTATGAGAAGAAGCTTGCAGGGAACATTAAGACGGATTGCAAAAGTTTCTATAGATATGTAAAGAGAAAAAGGTTAGTAAAGACAAACGTAGGTCCCCTGCAGTCAGAATCAGGGGAAGTCATAACGGGGAACAAAGAAATGGCGGACCAATTGAACAAGTACTTTGGTTCGGTATTCACTGAGGAGGACACAAACAACCTTCCGGATATAAAAGGGGTCGGAGGGTCTAGTAAGGAGGAGGAACTGAGGGAAATCCTTATTAGTCAGGAAATTGTGTTGGGGAAATTGATGGGATTGAAGGCCGATAAATCCCCAGGGCCTGATGGACTGCATCCCAGAGTACTTAAGGAAGTGGCCTTGGAAATAGTGGATGCATTGACAGTCATTTTCCAACATTCCATTGACTCTGGATCAGTTCCTATGGAGTGGATGGTAGCCAATGTAACCACACTTTTTAAAAAAGGAGGGAGAGAGAAAACAGGGAATTATAGACCGGTCAGCCTGACATCGGTAGTGGGTAAAATTATGGAATCAATTATTAAGGATGTCATCGCAGTGCATTTGGAAAGAGGTAATATGATAGGTCCAAGTCAGCATGGATTTGTGAAAGGGAAATCATGCTTGACAAATCTTCTGGAATTTTTTGAGGATGTTTCCAGTAGAGTGGACAAGGGAGAACCAGTTGATGTGGTATATTTGGACTTTCAGAAGGCTTTCGACAAGGTCCCACACAAGAGATTAATGTGTAAAGTTAAAGCACATGGGATTGGGGGTAGTGTGCTGACATGGATTGAGAACTTTTTGTCAGACAGGAAGCAAAGAGTAGGAGTAAATGGGGACTTTTCAGAATGGCAGGCAGTGACTAGTGGGGTACCGCAAGGTTCTGTGCTGGGGCCCCAGCTGTTTACACTGTACATTAACGATTTAGACGAGGGGATTAAATGTAGTATCTCCAAATTTGCGGATGACACTAAGTTGGGTGGCAGTGTGAGCTGCAAGGAGGATTCTATGAGGCTGCAGAGCGACTTGGATAGGTTAGGTGAGTAGGCAAATGCATGGCAGATGAAGTATAATGTGGATAAATGTGAGGTTATCCACTTTGGTGGTAAAAACAGAGAGACAGACTATTATCTGAATGGTGACAGATTAGGAAAAGGGCAGGTGCAAAGAGACCTGGGTGTCATGGTACATCAGTCATTGAAGGTTGGCATGCAGGTACAGCAGGCGGTTAAGAAAGCAAATGGCATGTTGGCCTTCATAGCGAGGGGATTTGAGTACAAGGGCAGGGAGGTGTTGCTACAATTGTACAGGGCCTTGGTGAGGCCACACCTGGAGTATTGTGTACAGTTTTGGTCTCCTAACCTGAGGAAGGACATTCTTGCTATTGAGGGAGTGCAGCGAAGGTTCACCAGACTGATTCCCGGGATGGCGGGACTGACCTATCAAGAAAGACTGGATCAACTGGGCTTGTATTCACTGGAGTTCAGAAGAATGAGAGGGGACCTCATAGAAACGTTTAAAATTCTGACGGGGTTAGACAGGTTAGATGCAGGAAGAATGTTCCCAATGTTGGGGAAGTCCAGAACCAGGGGACACAGTCTAAGGATAAGGGGGAAGCCATTTGGGACCGAGATGAGGAGGAATTTCTTCACCCAGAGAGTGGTGAACCTGTGGAATTCTCTACCACAGAAAGTTGTTGAGGCCAATTCACTAAATATATTCAAAAAGGAGTTAGATGAAGTCCTTACTACTAGGGGAATCAAGGGGTATGGTGAGAAAGCAGGAATGGGGTACTGAAGTTGCATGTTCAGCCATGAACTCATTGAATGGCGGTGCAGGCTAGAAGGGCCGAATGGCCTACTCCTGCACCTATTTTCTATGTTTCTATGTTTCTATTAAGCGGCAAGCCACTTAACGGTGCAGATGAACAAAGGGACCTTGGAGTGCTTGTCCACAGAACTCTTTTGGGAGGAAACTGAAACATTAAATCGTGGCCCCCTGATCTGGGGGACGCACCAAACATTTTCAAGGCCCTTTTTTGAGGTTTTTTTGGGGGATTTTTTGCGTGTTTTTTTTTGGCCACTAAAATCATATTTTTTCCTCCAAGTGCCCCCTATAAAAGGGGAGGGGGACACTAAAAACACCGGCAATTAAAACAAATAAACTTTAAAACATAAAATCAAATAAAAATTTGGTTGCCGGGCGTGATGATGCACTCCAGTCCCTCCGGTGCCCACCTCTCACGGACGGCCGCGAGCGTACCGGTGGACACCGCGTGCTCCATCTCCAAGGACATCCTGGCGCGGATGTACGCGCGGAAGAGGGGCAGGCAGTCAGGCTGAATGACCCCCTCGACCGCCCGCTGCCTGGACCGGCTGATGGCACCTTTGGCCGTGCCCAGGAGCAGTCCTATGAGGAGGCCCTCGGACCTACCCGCTCCCCTCCGCACAGGGTGCCCAAAGATCAGGAGTGTGGAACTGAAGTGCAGCCAGAATTTCAGGAGCAGCCCCTTTAAATAATAAAACAGGGGCTGCAACCTCGTGCATTCGATAAAAACATGGAACACGTATTCTTCCAGACCGCTGAAATTGCAGGCGGCCTGGGAGCCCGTGAACCGGCTTAAAAATTTATTGCACGGGACTGCTCCGTGCACCACCCTCCAGGCCAAGTCCCCGATAAATAGTGGGAGGACTCCCGCGTAGAGTGCCCTCCATCGGGGACTCCCGCCTCCTCCGGACGGCAAGATGGTACGCCATGGCGTGTCTGGACGGCAGGCGAGGATGGCAAAGTTGAGAGTGTGCAGGAGCAGCCCATACAGGAAACCCCTCCAAGTGGAACTGAAGGGCACGGAGGGGATTTCCCCGAGGCGGCTCAAGTTGTGAGGCGCCGGCTCCTGAGGGAGGTTTCGGGGTTTGGCGCCGATGAGGAATTCCGTCCGGACAGAGGTCAGTTCGGACGTGATCTCCCCACGTGCTTGAGCCTCCTCGATACACCTAACGGAGTCAAGGCCCAGAGCTGTTTTTAACGACTCGATAGCATCGGCCGCGCGGTGGACGTTGGCAGAATTTAGGCACCGCGCCAGCGTGTCTGGCGCCATCCAGCCCGCTCCTCCGCCATCGAGCAGGTCCCTGACCCTGGTCACCTCACCAGCCACAGCCCTCTCGTCCGACCGCCACCTAAAACCTCGGTCGTGGAGGTACGGATTCCTGAGCAGCGGCTCCTGCAGGACAGCCGCCACTCCAGCCGGTGGAGAGCTGCGCTTGGTGGAGACTTTGTTCCAGACCCTGGTGAGTTCCTTGTAAAAGACAGGCAGCTCCTGGAAGGCGGTCCTGACGCCCCCCAAGCTCACAAACAGGAGCTGCGTGTCGTAGTTGAGGCCGTGCTGCTGGCGGAAGCAATACGTCGCCAGAGCACGCCACCTAGGAGGGGGCTCGACGTAAAGGTATCTCTGCAGGGTCTGAAGACGGAAAGTCGTGAGCTGGGTGCTGACGCACACCAACGACTGACCGCCCTCCCCCAGCGGGAGACTCAAGACCGCGGCAGAGACCCAGTGCTTCCTGTTGTTCCAGAAGAAGTCCACCAGCTTCTTCTGTATCTTGGTGACCAACGCAGGGCGGCCACCAGCTGGTTTATGACTAGCGCTCGACCCCTGTAGGACAGCACTCGGAGCAGTGCTGTCCAGCGCCCTAGGCGAGCGGCGACCTTGGCCTCCAGCTCTTGCCAGTTTGCCGGCCAGGCTTCCTCGTCGGGGCTAAGGTAGACTCCCAGATAGAGGAGATGGGTCGTGCTCCAGGCAAAAGGCCTGAGCTCCTCCGGCAGGGAGTCCACCCGCCACTGACCCACCAGGAGTCCGGAACATTTCTCCCAGTTGATCCTGGCGGAGGATGCGGCCGAGTAAATCTCCTGGCACTCACGCATCCTCCGCAGGTCAGCGGGATCCTCTACCGCGAGGAGCACGTCATCGGCGTAAGCCGAGAGGACGACCTCCACGCCCAGCCCTTGCAGAGCCAGTACCATCAACCTCGTCCGCAGGAGGCGCAGGAAAGGCTCCACGCAGATGGCATATAACTGGCCGGACATGGGGCATCCCTGGCGCACCCCTCTCCCAAAGCGAAGGGGCGCCATCAAGGACCCGTTAACCTTAATCAGACACTCCGTGGCGGCATACAAAAGTCGGATCCGGGCGACGAAATGCATCCCGAACCCGAAAGCGCGCAGAGTCCCGAACAGATAGTCGTGATCCACCCTGTCGAACGCCTTCTCTTGGTCGAGAGATAGGAAGGCGACCGACAGACAAGCCTCCTGGGAATGATGGATGAGGTCCCGGACCAGATGGATGTTATCGTGGATTGTCCGGCCCGGGACCGTGTCGGACTGGGCGGGGTGGGTCATGTGGTCCAGCATGGCGCCAAGGCGAGCAGACATCATCCTGGCGAAGATTTTGTAGTCCGTGCTGAGGAGGGAGACTGGGCGCCAGTTCTTAAGGAGGCGGAGATCGCCCTTCTTAGGCAGCAGGACGATGACTACCCTGCGCCAAGAGAGGGGCATCTCCCCGGTCGCCAGAATTTACCCCAGGACCCGCGCGTAGTCGCCCCCCAGGACGTCCCAGAACGCCCTGTGGAACTCCACGGTCAGCCCGTCCAGCCCCGGGGCTTTTCCCCTCGAGAGCCGGTCGAGGGCGCCGGTCAGCTCCGCCAGGCTTAGCGGAGCTTCCAGATTTTCGGCGCACTCCAGGCTGACCTTCAGCAGGTCCTCCCACAAAACTCTACGCGCTTCCTTGCTGGACGGCTCCGGAGAGAAATAGCCCCGTAATATTCACAGGCCCTGTTGTTGACGCCCTCCAGATCCGAGACGAGAGAGCCATCGTCAGCCAGCAGCATCAAGAGCTGCTTACGGACACTCTGTCTTTTTTCCAGCAAGCAGAAGAATGGGGAGCCGCGATCCAGATCCAGCAGGAACCGGATCCGCGACCTCACGAACGCGCCTCGGGACCCGACCAGGTGGTGGTCCGAACACGGCACTGGACGCATGGAGGGCGCTGGAACGCAGGAAACGTACGCCCGAGACACGTAAAGGCGGTTGATTCTGGACCATTCTCTTCCAGGCCTCACCCAAGTAAAGGCGCTGGAGTCAGGATGGAGTTTTCGCCAGCCGTCCACCAAGTCGAAGGACCCGACAAGGTCCCTCAACTTCTCCATCGCCGTCATGCTCTGCGGGGCACCAGAGCGGTCCCTCGCCTCGAGGGTGCAGTTAAAATCCCCCCCGAGGACAATGCAGTCGCCGACGTCGACGGAGCCTAGAAGAGTGAACACTTCTTCGAAGAAGCGCGTTTGCTGCGGGCCAGGCTGAGGGGCGCACACGTTCACGAGATGGAGCGGCACGTCCCCCAGGCGAACCGTGACGTGCAGCAAGCGGCCTGGCACGGGCTCCTCGACCCCCAAGATCTCCGGCTGAAAATGTGGGGACAGCAAGATGGCCACCCCACAAGACGTGGCGGTGAGGTGGCTCATGCGGACCTCTCCTTGCCATTCCAGGAGCCACGTGGCTTCGTCTCCCGGAACGGTGTGGGTTTCTTGCAGGAAGCACACCGCATATTTCCCCTCCCGCAGGAGCGAAAAATTGTTAAATCTACGGCGTGCCTCTCTGCCGCCATTGATGTTGAGGCTGGCTATGGTTATCTTCATGACAAAAGCATAGTGCAACCTCTACCTAACCTATTGTGGGGGGGGAGTGGAGTCGTTTGTTGACCTCCACTCCTTCAGCAGCCCAGCGAGGAACATTTTGAGCCGGCGTAGCTCAAGGCCTTGCGCCTTTGATAAGGGCCCGCCCGCGGCCATGGTTTTAACGGCGGCGCGGACGGACGCGACGAGCAGCCCCGGCTCAGACCATCTTTCCAGGGCCAGATGGGCTCGGTTGCGGCGACCCTGGCTCTGGACCAAAAAGTCCTGGAGTTCCTTTGCAGGAATGAGGGGGGACTCAGCGGCAGGCACGAGGAGATCCACCGCCTCACTGGCGATGGACTCGAGATCTTCTCCCTCATCCCCCACCGAGTCCCCGTCCCCCTCCGGGAGGTCGCTGCCAGCAGCCGGCCCGTCGACCGCACGAGGTATGGCAAACGGCCCGGCCGCTCCATCCGACCCTGGCTCTGTCCCGATCCCACCCCCAGGATTGTCGGCAGAGGAGTCCCCACTGGGCTCTTTTAAAAGCGGTGCTGGGTCAGGAAGCGACAGCGGAAGGGGTTCCTCCTCCGCCCCAGGAGCCGGGGAACACGGAGAGAACTGGTTTAAGAAATTCTCCAGGTCCTCCAAGTCCCCCATCTCCAAAGTAGGGGGCGAGGGTTGTTGTTCTTCCTCCTCCCCGCCGCCACCCCCCGGCCCAACGTGTACAGAATCATTAAAATTGTTAACACTTTGTATTTCTTCCGGGCCGAGCGACTCCCGGGGGAAGTTCGTTAATAGCTGGACGGGCTCAGGTTCGGCCTTTTCGGCCCCGCCCGCCTCAGTCCCCGGGACGCTCGACCCGGCGGCTACGCATTCCTCCGCTGGCCCCACGCCCCCCACGACAGGCAGATCTTCCACGCCATCCCCGGGAGGCAGAGGCTGGGCAGCCTCGACTGTCTCACCTTCCCAGGGGACAGACTCCTCTTGCCTACGGCGCAGTTTGGGGGCGCTGGTGGGGGACGCGGGACACGCGGCGGGCACCGACTCCTCCTTGGAGGGATGTTGTTCCCCCTCCGCCTCATTGGAGTGGCGCCGCCTTTTGTTCCTGGGGGGGCGCGGAGGCAGGGAGACCTCCATGTCCACCTCGAGATGTTTCGCCTTCCTCCGTGCCTTCTTTCCGATCGGACGCTCTCCATCCCCCCGGCTGGAGGCCGTGAAAACAAAGGCCCCTGACGATGCCCGCGCACCTACGGCTCCCGGCACGCGGATGCTACTAGAGGGAGGGGTGGCGGCAGCGCCAGCCTTGGCCGCCTTCGGTGGTTTGGCGGCCTTGGAGGCGGGGCAGTTCTTGCGAACATGCCCCACCTCCCTACAGGCATGGCACCGCACGCCGTCCGACGTCCAGAAGACGCGGTACGCAGTCCCCTCGTGCACCACATTAAAATTACCCTCCGTCGTCTCCTCCCGTGCCAGCCGGACAAAGAGCTGGCGGCGGAAGGAGAACACATGGCGCAGACTGCTCTCCCTGAGGCCGAGCGGTATGGGGTTGATCCCCGACCTTACCTCCCCCAGTTGGTGTAGGTGAGGGAGGAGAAGCTCAGCGGGAACAAAGGGCGGGACGTTTGAAAGGATGACACTCTGCGCGGCGGCCTCGAGAGGGTCCACCGGCAGGAACGTCCCGCCCACCGTGAGTCCCTTTTCAAGGGCCAGGGACACCGCCCGCTCCGACCCCAGGAAGAATACTGCCTTCCCAGACATCTTGGAGGCTGCGACAATGGCCGAGGGGCCGACTACCCCAGCCATCGCCCGCACGCACTCCTCGATGCTCATTGTGGGGTGAGTGTAGCTCTTGACCCCGTGTTTTTTTGTTATAAATCTGAACGGTGGCAGGGCAGCAGGAGGCGCAGGAGGCGCCGTGGATGTGGACGCTGCCTGCGCGTACGTCTTAGCTGGCCCTGCCACCGGCGTGGATGGGGTCGCCATCACGGGGTCCCTTTAAGGGCTACACCCACCCCAAAGTCACAGGCCTTAATGTTCTTAAATTGGCCTCGTTTAAGTGTATGAGCAGAGGAGCTCTCAATGAGGCACACCTCTCCCCTCGTTGACAATTGGGGAGGGGCCTTGCTCCCTCTGCTCAGTTGTCTTAATTGTTTTTTCAATTAGGAGGAAAGGGCTCTCAGAGAGAGAGGGGAGAGACAGAGAGAGAGAGAAAGAGTGAGGCGGGGTGGGAAAGAGGGAAGCTGCGAGGGCAGGTCTCCCCTCACAGCGATGGGTGGGTGTTTCTTGGGGTGCACTCCCCAGATGATGGAAAAACAAGACACAGTCTTTAGGAAGGTCTTCGGGTGGGGGGAGAAGATGTCTTCACCTGGGGAAGCTGGAGCCACCCAGGCACACACTCCCAACGATGTTAAATAGGGTGATTAATGATTCTTCAGCCAGGTAGCTCCAGCTATCCCAGGCTAGGCAATGGGGGAGGGGTGCTTCAGTGGTGTGTGGGGCCAAGCTGTAAGCAAGACCCCCACACACACTTCCACACACACACACACCCCGCGATGTTCCGGCCCTCTAGCAAGTCTTCTTTCCTCCCCCCACCGATACAACAAAGTCTTTAGGGGAATGCACCAAAACACACCCACCTTTGGTTGATGAAGTTTCTCCCTCCTTCCACACTGGATAGTTGTTCTTTTTTCCCCCTCTCTCCAACTCTCTGCAGCAGTATTAAAGGTTGTTGAATTTTCTGCTCTCCTCCTCTCCCTCTGGATGGATGTTGAATTGAAGAAAGCCCCCTCCTCCTCTTCCTGGGCTGTTTCACAGGGCTCTCTCCAGGCTTTCCAGGCAGGAGCAACAGCAGGGAGTTCCTTCTCTCACAGCAACAGAGCTCCAAGTGAATAGGCCACGCCTCCAAAGCTCCACCATTGGTCCACAGATTCCCTGAAAATAGCAGGCCAGGTGGATAAGGTTGTTCAGAAGGCATATGGAATGCTTGCCTCTATTGACCGAGGCATAGAATGCAAGAGCAGGGAAGTTATGCTTAAATTGTATAATACTCTGGTTCGGCCACAGCTGGAGTACTGCAGCAGTTCTGGTTGCCGTATTATAGGAAGGACGTGATTGAACTGGAGAGGGTGCAGAGGAGATTTACAAGGATGCTGCCTGGAATGGAGAATCGTAGCTGCGAGGACTGATTGGATAGGATTGATTGGATAGGATCAACCGGGACCTTTTCGTGAAGAAAATCCTGCTTGGAACATGTCATGTATTCAACCAGCATTGTAACCCATGTATAAACTGACCTAAGTTGTACACCGTGAGAACAATGACCACTAGGTGGGAGACACTCCTAACCTGGACCTTCAGGTATAAAAGGGGAAGCTCCACCCACCTTCATCACTTGAGTGCTAAGGAATAAAGGACAGGTCACAGACTGACCTTCTCTCAAGCATGGGCCTCGTGTGCATTTATACTGTGTAGTAAGGACGTATCAATGGCGACAAGAAACTGGGATTTAGACCACACGAGCAGACGAGAGGTACTGTGTTAAGGAATGGTTGGGACAGAGATGCCACGATCTTCCAACGAAATATGGAAAGCCTCCTCAAGTCGATTCCAGGGACGGTAGTTTTTCAGGACGACATCCTCATTACGGGTTACGATACTGAAGAACAACTCGACAACCTGGAGGAGCTGCTACGCAGACTGGACCGGGTAGGTCTGCGACTGAAAAAGGCGAAGTGCGTCTTCCTAGCTCCAGAGGTAGAATTCCTGGGGATGAGGGTAGCAGCAGACGGGATCAGCCCTACTGCATCCAAGACAGAAGCAATCCAGAGAGCACCCAGACCAGGTAATACGACGGAGCTGCGTTCGTTCCTGGGGCTCCTGAACTATTTTGGTAACTTTCTTCCCAAATTGAGCACGCTGCTGGAGCCGCTACACGTGCTCCTACGCAAAGGTCGTGAAAGGATCTAGGGGGACAGCCAGGAAAGGGCTTTTAATAGAGCACGCAATTTATTATGTTCCAACAATCTGTTAACGCTATATGACGCATGTAAGAAACTTGTGTTAACGTGCGATGCGTCGTCCTATGGTGTCGGGTGTGTGTTGCAGCATGTCAATGCCAGGGGTCAGTTACAGCCTGTAGCTTATGCCTCCAGGAGTCTGTCCCAGGCAGAAAGGGGCTACGGGATGGTAGAAAAGGAGGCGCTCGCATATGTATATGTGGTAAAGAAAATGCACCAGTACCTGTTTGGCAGGAAATTTGAGGTGGAGACAGATCACAAACCCTTAACGTCCCTTTTGGCCGACAACAAGGCCATAAATGCAAACGCATCGGCCCGCATACAGAGGTGGGCACTCACGTTAGCTGCCTATGACTACACAATTCGGCACAGACCGGGCACCGAAAACTGCGCCGATGCACTCAGCAGGCTCCCACTAACCACCACTGAGGGGGCTACAGAGCATGGTGCTGAGATGGTCATGGCTGTTGAAGCTTTCGGAAGCGAAGGCTCACCCGTGACAGCCCGTCAGATTAAAGTCTGGACAAATAGAGACCCGCTATTGTCTCTAGTCAAGAAATGTGTCCTGAATGGGGACTGGGCAGCCACATACAGGGCATGCCCTGAGAAATTTAAACCATTTCACAGGCGCAAGGATGAACTCTCGATTCAGGCTGATTGCCTACTGTGGGGAAACCGCGTAGTCATGCCCCAGATGGGCAGAGAGGTGTTCATCAGAGAACTCCACAATGGGCACCCGGGCATTGTCACGATGAAGGCAATTGCCAGGTCACACATTTGGTGGCCAGGGATAGACGCAGATCTGGAACTTTGTGTTCGCAGGTGCAACACGTGTGCCCAGCTGGGCCATGCGCCCAGGGAAGCCCCCCTTAGCCCCTGGCCATGGCCCGCCAAGCCTTGGTCACGCATCCATGTGGACTACGCAGGTCCTTTCATGGGGAAAATGTTTTTGGTTGTAGTAGACGCCTACTCCAAATGGATCGAGTGTGACATTTTAAATTCAAGCACATCCTCTGCCACGGTAGAAAGTCTACGGGCAATGTTCGCCGCCCACGGTCTGCCGGACATCTTGGTCAGTGACAATGGCCCGTGCTTCAGAAGCACGGAATTCCAGGACTTCATGGCAGGCAATGGAATTAACCATGTTAGAACGGCACCATTCAAGCCGGCCTCAAACGGCCAGGCAGAACGAGCAGTGCAGATAATCCATCAGGGAATGCTCAGATTCCAAGGGGGTTCCCTACAAACCCGCTTATCACGCCTCCTGTTGGCCTATAGATCCCGACCACACTCGCTCACAGGGGTTCCATCCGCAGAGCTACTAATGAAAAGGACGCTCAAAACCCGATTATCCCTTATACACCCCACCACGAAATAAATTGTCGAGAGCAGGCGCCAGTCACAATATCACTACCATGACAGGAATGCGAGGGCGCGATGTATTGATGTCAATGATCCTGTTTTTGTCCTCAACTATGCTGCAGGGCCCAAATGGCTCGCAGGCACTGTGGTTGCCAAAGAGGGAAATAGGATTCTGGCAGTTAAACTTACCAATGGACAAATCTGCCGCAAACATGTGGATCAAACAAAAAGGAAGTTCAGCAACCCCATAGAAGAAGCAGAGGAAGAACACGATATCGAGTTCACTCCACCACAGGTGACCGAATACCGGAACCAAAGGGAGGAGAGCCCAGTCACTGTGGGCAGTCCGGACAGGCCTGAGGCACTGCAAACAGCAGACACTCAGGCCAGCGCCCAACAACCGGAGCCCCAACTCAGGCGCTCTACAAGGGAGCGTAAACCACCAGAGAGACTCAACCTGTGATCCCAATAAGACTTTGTGGGGGAGGTGATGTCATGTATTCAACCAGAATTGTAACCCATGTATAAACTGACCTAAGTTGTACACCGTGAGAACACTGACCACTAGGTGGGAGACACTCCTAACCTGGACCTTCAGGTATAAAAGGGGAAGCTCCACCCACCTTCATCACTTGAGTGCAAAGGAATAAAGGACAGGTCACAGACTGACCTTCTCTCAAGCATGGGCCTGGTGTGTATTCATACTGTGTAGTAAGGACCTATCAGAACATGTGGCATGAAAGTCGGCGACATCTTGGCCTTGCAGGACCTCCCGAAGAGAGGTTACTTTGATGTGACCTTCAGAACCGTCGCCCTCTGCCTGAAGTTCCTGAAGGGACTGAAGGAGGCGAGTGAACCGCTGCGCTCAGTGCTGACTTGGGAGCCACTGTTCACCCTCCCGTTGCAGAGACGACGCACTATCACAGTGCAGGTGTACAACCCCCACATCCCAGTCATTGATGTGTTGACTTTCCCGCCAGGTATGTCGATGGGGCAGGAAACAGCAGCGACCAGAAAGACTTGCACGGGATATGGACCAGCAAGCACCAGATCCAGGTCACCATGAAGGTGGACGCCAGCGGAACCATCCTGCACCCCCCCTCCAGCTTCGCCATCGGAGGAAGTCGGGGCTACATGGTGTACGCTGGCCAGCCCAATGTGTGCCACACCTGCGGGAAGGCAGGCCATGTGGCGGCAAGCTGCAAAACTCTCATCTGCTGAAACTGCAAGAACGAAGGCCACCAGACAAAGGACTGTAAGGAGACCAAGTGCTGCAACCTCTGTGGTCTGGCTGGGCACCTTTACAAAAACTGCCCCAAACACAACTTCAGTTATGTGCAGGCAGCAAAGAACATTACACCAGAGGAGGAGGAAGCTGAGGAACACAACGCTCCAGAGGAGACCCACACCCTCCCCCCGACCAACGCCCTGGGCAAAGAAGCAACCGCCCTCGTGGACTCGGAACAAGTCGGTGAGGAAGAGAAGCCTGCCATGGCGAGCTGCGAGACACCAGCAGCCAGCAGCGAAGCTCTCCCCCATCGCACCGAGTCCAGGAACGAGGAGACAGCGGACGATGAAGCGGGATGGGAGACCATCAAGAAAAAGGCCCGCAAGCGTAAGGGGAACAGGCGAGCAAGGGCCCCTGCGGGAACGACAGGGAAGAGGCGGCTAACGTCCACGACAGACAGCAGCGACGGCAGCTCGTCTGATGAGGAAAGGCGAGACAAAGCCCCTCGATACCGCCACCAAAACAAGAGTCAATACGCCAACCCACAGCCACAGGCGACCGGGAGCAGTGAAGTGACCGGCACAGCCTCGCTCCGGGAACCCGGGAGCAGCGAAGCGCTCAGCGCACACGAGCTCCGGAACACCGGGAGCGAAGAAGCGACCAATGCAGACCAGCTCCGGGACAACGGGAGCAGCGAAGTGCCCAGCACACCCCACCTCTGGAATACCGGGAGCGACACAGCGATCGAAGCACACCAGCTCGAGATCGCTGCGACTGATGAAAAGAGGGAACCACCAACACCAGGCGAGGACAGTGCAGAGGACATATCGGACTTTCTGACAACACGACATCAGTCCCCTGGTCGAAACACTCCCACGGCAGAGGACGACCAGTATGCCAGCCCAGGTGAAGTAGACTTTTACAGTGAAAATCTATGTATGCAGGAACCGGCCACTGGGCAGGTCTCCAACGTAAAGGACAGTTTATTTAAAATGTAAATGTTTTGAACTGCAACCTGTAACTTAAACATGGATTTAAAAATAGCATCTATTGACGTGCGTAGCGTAAAATCCACTACGCGATGTGTTTCCACCTTGGGGTACCTCGCCAAGGTCAAAGCGGACCTGCTGTTCTTGCAGGAGTGCGGGCTGCCGCACTTCAGCAGTTACCGGCAGTGGTCACGATGGTGGGCCCATGGACCATCCATATGGTCAGGAGGCAACGACAGCCGGGCTTCCGGCCTGGGCATTCTGCTGCGGGGAGGCCACTTCCCCATCACCGAAGTTAAGGAGGTGGTGGGCGGCCGCCTCCTCGTAGCAGACGTAATGTACATAAATTCCCCTCTAAGGCTAATTAACGTGTATGCCTCACCTCTCAGAAGCGAGCGGCTGGCCCTCTTCCAGCAGCTCCCACTGCTGCTGGCAACGTCCAGGCCGGTCATTCTGGGCGGTGACTTCAACTGCATCATCGATGCGGCTGGACGATCCAGCAGAGCCGACAGCAAACTGGACGCCACATCCAAACTCCTGATGGACGCGGTAAAAGATGCCAAGCTGTGCGACGTCTTCAGCAACCCTGCAGTCGGAGCACCGCTCAGATACACCTGGTCGAGACCAGACGGGTCCGTCCGTTCCAGAATAGACTTCCTGTTTGTGTCCCACACGCTCAAGGTCAGATCCACCGACGTCACGCCGGTGTTCTTCTCTGACCACTGCCTCCTACTGGCCGACTGTCGCCCACAGGAAAACCAGAAAGTTGGCAGAGGGATATGGAAGCTGAACATGAAAATGTTGACTCCGGAAAACGTGGAAGAACTCAAGAGGGATTACAAAGGTTGGAGAACCGTAAAACCCCTCTGCGATTCCCCGATGCACTGGTGGGAAACAATCAAGACAAACATCAAGAGGTTCTTCATCCTCAAAGGTGTTCAGGAGGTGAGAGGGAGACAGAGGGAATTGTCCCAACTCCAGAAGAGCGTGCAAAACCTGCTCCTGCTGCAGTCGATGAGGGTCGATGTCGCGGAGGAACTCGAAGAGGTGAAGGGCCAGCAAGCCTCGCTCTTTGCCTCAGAGTCCTCCAAGATTATCTTCCGCTCCAGAGTCTGCTCCGTCTAGTAGGATGAGACGTGTTCGCGCTTCTTCTTCCAAAAGGTACACAGGGGGAGCTCTGTGATCACCAGCCTAAAGGAAGAAGACGGTTCTGTGACGTCTTCGCAGCCTGACATGCTGAGGATCAGCAAATCCTTCTATGCCAGGCTGTATGACGTCAAGCCCACAGACCGCGTGGCCTCCCAGTCGTTCCTGTCGTCTATTTCGGAGGTCCTAAACGACAGTGAGCAGGAGAGTCTGGACCACCCGCTAACTCTGGACAAGATGACAAAGACCGTCCGGTCCCTTGCGACGATTAAAACTCCCGGAAGCGACGGCTTACCGGTCGAGTTGTATTCGGCTCTGTGGGACTGGATGGGCCCAGACCGGCTGGAAGTGTACGGGGGTATGCTTCTGGCTGGTAGTATGTCAGAATCAATGAGGAAAGCAATCATCACCCTCATCTACAAGCAGAAGGGGGAGAGGGAGGAAATCAAAAGCTGGCGACCTATTTCGCTGCTCAATGTGGACTACAAGATCCTGTCAAAGGTCATCGCCAACAGGGTCAAGTCTGCTCTTGAGCTGGTGATTCACCCGGACCAGACCTGCGCTGTCCCCGGCAGGAAGATCTCTGATAGCCTGGCGCTACTCAGGGATACGATCGCCTACGTGCGGGACAGTGGGGTGGACACCTGCTTAATCAGCTTAGACCAGGAGAAGGCCTTTGACAGGATATCGCACACGTACCTGATGGACGTGCTCTCCAAAATGGGGTTTGGGGAGGGTATCCGCAATTGGATCCAACTGCTCTACAGAGACATCAGTCGTGCAGTTCTAATCAACGGGTGGGAAACTGAAAGCTTTTCGGTCAGATCTGGAGTCAGGCAAGGCTGTCCTCTCTCGTCTCTCTTGTTTGTGTGTTGTATCGAGTCCTTTGCCGGGTCCATCAGGAAGGATGCGGGCATTAGAGGGGTGACGATCCCAGGCAGCAGAGGCGCTCAGGGCAAGACCACCCTATACATGGACGACGTAGCCATCTTTTGCTCGGATCCGCAGATTGCTCACAATCTGCGACCAGTTTGAACTGGCCTCGGGAGCAAAGGTCAATCGCAGCAAGAGCGAGGCCATGCTCTTTGGCAACTGGGCCGACGGATCCTTTATTCCCTTCACCGTGAAGCCAGATTACCTGAAGGTGTTGGGAATATGGTTCGGAGCGGATGGGGTGTGCGCCAAAAACTGGGAAGAGTGTATCGCCAAAGTGAAGCAAAAACTGGGATGGTGGAAGCTGCGCTTCCTCTCCCTGGCAGGAAAGAACCTGGTCATCAGGAGTGAGGTGCTCTCGGGGTTGCTGCACGTGGCACAGGTCTGGCCCATCTCTCGCTCCTGTGCCGCGGCAGTCACCCGGGCCGTCTTCCACTTTGTCTGGAGGTCCAAAATGGACCGTGTCCGCAGAGACACAATGTACAAATCTCTGGACAGTGGAGGAAAGGATGTTCCGAACGTGGCCCTCATCCTGATTGCCACCTTTGTGTGAGGCTGCATCAAGCTGTGCACAGACCCCCAGTACACAAACACCAAGTGTCACTATGTGCTGAGGTTCTACCTGTCCCCGGTGTTGCGAAGGATGGGTCTGGCCATGCTGCCGCGAAACGCCCCCACCAGCTGGACCATGCCTGTCCACCTGTCCTTCGTGGAAAAGTTTTTCACAAAAAAACCCCTTTGACCACAAAGCCATAAAACAGTGGTCAGCACGTAAGGTCCTGGACGCCCTACGAAAGAAGGAGAGGGTGGACCCTGTCGGGTGGTTCCCTGTGCGGACTGTCGAACTCGTTTGGCAGAACGTCTCATCGCCAGAGCTTTCACACAAGCACCAAGATGTAGCTTGGTTGGCGGTGAGGAGGGCCTTACCCGTCAGAGCGTTCATGCACAGCCGGCGTCTCAACAGCACGGCACGGTGCCCCCGAGTCGGCTGCGGGGCGGACGAGACTGTCACCCACCTACTTCAGGATTGCGCCTTTGCGACGCAGGTCTGGAAAGAGATGGAGTGGTTGCTGTCGAGGTTCATCCCGAGCAGTTCCGTCGCACCGTTCCTGGAAGTACTGCAATACCAAGTTCGTGCCATGAAGGTGGATGGATCAGGCCCGCCACACACCTCTTATTTCCAAAAAGCATAGGAGAATCACCTTCCTGATCCAGGGAGAACCACGTTGGGGGTCATGGTTACTCCCCTGTCAGGTCAGTTACGCATGATCTTAGCCAAAAGGCCGAGAAGCCTTTTGCAGACTGGATTGCGCCAGTCTTTTTTTTTAATGTTTTAATCAGTCTGGTGAATCTTCGCTGCACTCCCTCAATAGCAAGAACGTCCTTCCTCAGATTAGGAGACCAAAACTGAACACGATATTCCAGGTGAGGCCTCGCCAAGGCCCTGTACAACTGCAGTAAGACCTCCCTGCTCCTATACTCAAATCCCCGAGCTATGAAGGCCAACATACCATTTGCCTTCTTTACCGCATGCTGCACCTGTTTACCAACCTTCAATGACTAAAGAACCATGACACCCAGGTCTCGTTGCACCTCCCTTTTTCCTAATCTGTCACCATTCAGATAATATTCTGCCTTCGTGTTTTTGCCCCCAAAGTGGATAAGCTCACATTTATCCACATTATACTGCATCTGCCATGCATTTGCCCACTCACCGAACCTGTCCAAGTCACCCTGCAGCCTCTTAGCGTCCTCCTCACAGCTCACACCGCCACCCAGTTTAGTGTCATCTGCAAAGTTGTAGATATTACACTCAATTCCTTCATCCAAATCATTAATGTATACTGTAAAGAGCTGGGGTCCCAGCACTGAGCCCTGCGGCACCCCACTAGTCACTGCCTGCCATTCTGAAAAGGACCCGTTTATCCCGACTCTCTGCCAACCAGTCGTCTATCCACGTCAGTATATTACCCCCAATACCACGTGCTTTGATTTTACACACCAATGGGACCTTGTCAAAAGCCTTTTGAAAGTCCAAATACACCACATCCACTGGTTCTGCCTTGTCCACTCTACTAGTTACATCCTCAAAAAATTCCATAAGATTTGTCAAGCATGATTTCCCTTTCCTAAATCCGTGCTGACTTGGACCGATCCTGTCACTGCTTTCCAAATGCGCTGCTATTTCATCCTTAATAAATGATTGCAACATTTTCCCCAGCACTGATGTCAGGCTAACCGGTCTATAATTCCCCTCTTTGTCTCTCCCTCCCTTTTTATACCGCAGTGTGGGCTGGCCCCGTGCTGTCCCTGGGCCCCTGTCACCGAACTCAGGCCTCTCCTGGTCCCCGATCACGTCCCTCCACAGTCTCTTACCGCCCCTTCGCCCCGACCTCGTCGCTCCCGCTGTGTGTGCCCACGCGCCAATCAGCGAGCTGATCCAAAATAAGTGTGCTAAGATAGCGACAGATGAATTGAAAGAGATTTGTGGGTTGCAGTTGATTTAACGCTGAAAATGCCCAAGCAATTTGTCCAAAGTAGCAGTGAAGAAAGCTGAATGAACTATGTGGCTAAAGCAAGTGAAAGTGCGTGATGTTCTGCTGAGACCATAGCTTCCGTACTGTGTGGAATTGTGGTCCCCGAGATCCAAGGGAGATCTTAAAGCCAGTGAAATGTGATGTATTAAACGTGAAATATTGTCCGCCTGTTGGATAGTGTGTGTATGACAGCACAGTCCCACACGAGTTGTCCGTCGTCCCCTGTTGGACTGTGTGTGGATGCTGATATGCGGCAGTTGGTCGGAATGGAGGAAGCAACACTTGGACTCGGAGAGTTTTGTGATGGCCTCTTAACGTCTCATACTTCGCAGGGTTAGTGGCCATTTTTATCCGCGCCTCTGTTGGCAATGAAATATAGCTGCTGGAGTTGAAGCCTAGGTTAAGACTGATGAATAGATAATGAACTTAGAAACGGAGATGTTGCTAATTCTGATATTAATTGCAAAGCCAGGGGAGAGCGCGAACGCAGTCCCCCACTACCACAAATTTTGCAGTCGAGTATCCCGCATTTGGGGACATCGCAGGCGTCAGCACACCCGAAGTGCAATGGGCTAGCCTCGTCCTGGGAGAACCACCTTCTTGATCATGGTTACTCCCCTGCCAGGTAAGTATGCTTGATTTTCGCACACAACTGCCTCCCGACATCATCCGCTGCCTCTTAACGTCTCAACGACTCATGTATAAAAAATCATAATGTCCCTTTTCACAAAGTGCTGCTGCTTTGACATGTCCATTCTGCTAAAATATTGCAATGTCTAATGATATATCCCTTGTGAAAACACTGCAGTAACACAGAAGATGCCGTCCTTATTTGCATATTGCCCTTAAAAGGAAATCAAAGCTCCCTCAGTCACATGCCTTCGGGCCAGGGAAAGTTTTCCGCAAATATAATCGCGATGTATATTTATTGCCTGTGAAGTAAATGTTTGTCAAATCTTCATGTGAAAACTAATTCAGAATCTGACGTGTTTGAAAAAGCAATGTTCCAGTTTTGCACAGGGGAAGATCAATAGGGAGGTGTGAGCTTGTGGCCGGGAGTCTTCGTCACAACAACAGCAACAACAAAAACTTGTATTTATATAGCGCCTTGAACGCAGTGAAACGTCCCAAGGCATTTTTTAAAATTTCAAAATATACTTTATTCATAAAAAAATCTGTACAGTACATTCAATGGCATTTCAGTACATTTAGCTGCGGTCAGCAATCCCATACAATACATCTGGGTGCTGACGGCAGTTCCGTTCGTTACATTTCTTGTTTTTCCGTTCAAGTGCAATTCGGTCCAATAAACGGGATACATTGTGGTACATTCACACAAATTACGTTTCATGTGTCACAATCCAGTGCCCGGAATGGGTGACGGTACATTTGCATTTTTCTTTTCAAACATGCATTTCGTAACACACCTTGCATTGTACATGGCGCGACATTGGTGTTTACAGATTTGGTGCTCCATGCACACAAAAAGTAAATTACAAGTACAGCCCGAGGGGGGTTTGTACTGATTCCATCCCCCGGGTTTACCGTGGCGGAAGGGCTTTAAACTGTGGCCCTTCCCCACCGTGCCTTTGCGGCGACTGCACCAATTTTCAGTGCGTCTCTCAGCACGTATTCCTGGATCTTGGATTGCGCCAGTCTGCAACACGCAGACGTGGACATCTCCTTGCTCTGGAAAACCAGCAAGTTTCGGCAAGACCAAAGAGCGTCTTTGACCGAGTTGATGGCCCTCCAGCAGCAGGTGATGTCTGTCTCGGTGTGTGTCCCTGGGAACAGCCCGTAGAGCACAGAGTCCTGTGTTACGGAGCTGCTCGGGATGAACCTCGACAGCAACCACTGCATCTCTTTCCAAACCTGCCTTGCAAAGGCGCAATCCTGAAGGAGATGGGTGACAGTCTCGTCCGCCCCACAGCCGGCCCGGGGGCACCGTGCCGTGTTGCTGAGGCGTCGGCTGTGCATGAACACTCTGATGGGTAAGGCCCTCCTCACCGCCAACCAAGCTATGTCTTGGTGCTTGTGTGAAAGCTCTGGCGATGAGACGTTCTGCCAAACGAGTTCGACAGTCCGCTCAGGGAACCACCCGACAGGGTCCACCCTCTCCTTCTTTCGTAGGGCGTCCAGGACCTTACGTGCTGACCACTGTTTTATGGCCTTGTGGTCAAAGGGGTTTCTTTTGAAAAACTTTTCCACGAAGGACAGGTGGACAGGCATGGTCCAACTGGTGGGGGTGTTTCGCGGCAGCGTGGCCAGACCCATCCTTCGCAACACCGGGGACAGGTAGAACCTCAGCACGTAGTGACACTTGGTGTTTGTGTACTGGGGGGCTGTGCACAGCTTGATGCAGCCGCACACAAAGTGAGGGCCACGTTCGGAACGTCCTTTCCTCCACTGTCCAGAGATTTATACATCGTGTCTCTGCGGACACGGTCCATTGTGGACCTCCAGACAAAGTGGAAGACGGCCCGGGTGACTGCCGCGGTGCAGGAGTGTGAGATGGGCCAGACCTGTGCCACGTGCAGCAACCCCGAGAGCACCTCACTCCTGATGACCAGGTTCTTGCCTGTGATGGAGAGGGAGCGCTGCTCCCAAAATGCCAGTTTCTGTTTGATCTTGGCAATACGCTCATCCCAGTTTTTGGCGCACGCCCCGTCCGCTCCGAACCATATTCCCAACACCTTCAGGAAATCTGGTTGACGGTGAAGGGAATGGAGGCTCGGTCGGTCCAGTGGCCAAAGAGCATGGCCTCGCTCTTGGTGCGATTGACCTTTGCTCCCGAGGCCAGTTCAAACTGGTCGCAGATTGTGAGCGATCTGCGGACCGACTGCTGATCCGAGCAAAAGACGGCGACGTCGTCCATGTACAGGGAGGTCTTGACCTGAGCGCCTCCGCTGCCTGGGATCGTCACCCCTCTAATGCCCGCATCCTTCCTGATGGACTCGGCAAAGGGCTCGATACAACACACAAACAAGACAGATGAGAGAGGACAGCCTTGCCTGACTCCAGATCTGATTGGAAAGCTTTCAGTTTCCCACCCGTTGATTAGAACTGCACGACTGATGTCTGTGTAGAGCAGTTTGACCCAATTGTGGATACCCTCCCCAAACCCCATTTTGGAGAGCACGTCCATCAGGTACGTGTGCGATATCCTGTCAAAGGCCTTCTCCTGGTCTAAGCTGATTAAGCAGGTGTCCACCCTCCTGTCCCGCATGTCGGCGATCGTATCTCTGAGTAGTGCCAGGCTATCAGAGAACTTCCTGCCGGGGACAGCGCAGGTCTGGTCCGGGTGAATCACTTGGACCCATCATGTCACCTTTTTCCAAATGCGCTGTTATGACATCCTTAATAATTGATTCCATCATTTTACCCACTACCGATGTCAGGCTGACCGGTCTACAATTCCCTGTTTTCTCTCTCCCTCCTTTTTTAAAAAGTGCGATTACATTGGCTACCCTCCACTCAATAGGAACTGATCCAGAGTCAATGGAATGTTGGAAAATGACTGTCAATGCATCCGCTATTTCCAAGGCCACCTCCTTAAGTACTCTAGGATGCAGTCCATCAGGCCCTGGGGATTTATCGGCCTTCAATCCCATCAATTTCCCCAACACAATTTCCCGACTAATAAAGATTTCCCTCAGTTCCTCCTCCTTACTAGACCCTCTGACCCCTTTTATATCCGGAAAGTTGTTTGTGTCCTCCTTAGTGAATACCGAACCAAAGTACTTGTTCAATTGGTCTGCCATTTCTTTGTTCCCCGTTATGACTTCCCCTGATTCTGACTGCAGGGGACCTACGTTTGTCTTTACTAACCTTTTTCTCTTTACATATCTATAGAAACTTTTGCAATCCGCCTTAATGTTCCCTGCAAGCTTCTTCTCGTACTCCATTTTCCCTGCCCTAATCAAACCCTTTGTCCTCTTCTGCTGAGTTCTAAATTTCTCCCAGTCCCCGGGTTCGCTGCTATTTCTGGCCAATTTGTATGCCACTTCCTTGGCTTTAATACTATCCCTGATTTCCCTTGATAGCCACGGTTGAGCCACCTTCCCTTTTTTATTTTTATGCCAGTCAGGAATGTATAATTGTTGTAGTTCATCCATGTGGTCTCTAAATGTCTGCCATTGCCCATCCACAGTCAGCCCCTTAAGTATCATTCGCCAATCTATCCGAGCCAATTCACGCCTCATATCTTTTTTTTTAAAAATTTTCGTTGCCAATCTTTCCAATTCTTTGTCAAATCACAAACGCCAGAGGTCACCTTGCACACATCAAGGATCACTCTGCGCCAATGCTCTTAGCCAAAAGGCCTCGAGCCACTGCACCGTTCCTGGAAGTACTGCAATACCAGGTTCGTGCCATGGAGGTGGATGGGTCAGGCCCCCCACACACCTCCGTGGAGGTGGATGGGTCAATCCACCCCACCCTCACGCCTCATATCTTCAAAGTTACCCTTCTTTAAGTTCTGGACCATGGTCTCTGAATTAACTGTTTCATTCTCTATCCTAATGCAGAATTCCACCATATTATGGTCACTCTTCCCCAAGGGGCCTCGCACAATGAGATTGCGAATTAATCCTCTCTCATTACACAACACCCAGTCTAAGATGGCCTCCCCCCTAGTTGGTTCCTCGACATATTGGTCTAGAAAACCATCCCTTATGCACTCCAGGAAATCCTCCTCCACTGTATTGCTTCCAGTTTGGCTAGCCCAATCTATGTGCATATTAAAGTCACCCATTATAACTGCTGCACCTTTATTGCATGCACCCCTAATTTCCTGTTTGATGCCCTCCTCAACATCACTACTACTGTTTGGAGGTCTGTACACAACTCCCACTAACGTTTTTTGCCCTTTAAAGCATGCGAGCATGGCCACTAGCAGAACAGACGAGAGGTACTGTGTTAAGGAATGGTTGGGACAGAGATTCAACATTGTCAAAGCAGCACACAGTTCTCCAGGCAGACAAGGGCAGTCGGGCATGCCCCAACATGCAGTCGAACCCAGAGGGGGAGTTCGACAGAGACAATGGCAAGCTGAACGGTGATTCACGCCATTGCAAGGGACAATGCGGCCAGTAATGGGGCCATCAACAAGTGTTAATGGTGCACTCAAGGACAACAACAGGGGCAGTCAGGGACGATCGACTGGCAAGGGACCTTTTGTTTCAAACTGCAGCTCATGCTGGACGCATAGAGGCACACACTCAGCCGGAGTTTGCAGAGATGAGCAAAATACCTGCAGAAATTGCAGAAATGGACACTAGGGGAAATCGCTGGAAGCTGAAGTTCAGCGAGTTCATGTGGAGCACGTATACAGTTCATACACCAGGACGCCACCGATAATGATGAAAGTGCTCCTCAATGGCATCCCAGTATCAATGGAACTAGACACGGGGGCCAGCCAGTCCCTGATGGGTATCAAACAGTTCGAAAAGTTGTGGGCATCCAAGGCCAGAGGCCAAAATTATCGCCGATTGACGCACAGCTACGGACTTACACAAAGCAGATCATTCCGGTGCTTGGCAGCGCCACGGGAGTCGTGACCCACAAAGATTCGGAGAACAGGTTGCCACTCTGGATTGTCCCAGGGGATGGTCCCGCACTACTGGGGAGGAGTTGGCTTGCTGTCATGAACTGGAAATGGGGCGATGTCAATGCAATTTCCTCTGTGGATCGAGTATCATGCTCACAGATCCTGGACAAATTTGACTCATTATTTCAACCCGGCATCGGCACTTTCATGGGGGCCAAGGTAGTGATTCACATAAACCCGGACGCCAGGCCAGTACACCACAAGGCCAGAGCGGTGCCGTACATGATGCGGGAAAAGATAGAACCACAGTCCCTGTCACAGGTGGGACAGATAGTCGTTGAGGAAAGGGGTGGGTGGGACTGGTTTGCCGCACGCTCCTTCCGCTGTCTGCGCTTGATTTCTGCATGCTCTCGACGATGAGACTCGAGGAGTTCAATGCCCTCCCCGATGCACTTCATCCACTTAGGGCGGTCTATGGCCAGGGACTCCCAGGTGTCGGTGGGAATGTCGCACTTTATCAGGGAGGCTTTGAGGGTGTGCTTGTAACGTTTCCTCTGCCCTCCTCTGGTTCGCTTGCCGTGGACGAGTTCCGAGTAGAGCGCTTGCTTTGGGAGTCTTGTGTCTGGCATGTGAACTATGTGGCCTGCCCAGCGGAGCTGATCGAGTGTGGTCAGTGCTTCAATGCTGGGGATGTTGGTCTGGACAAGGACGCTAATGTTTGTGCATCTGTCCTCCCAGGGGATTTGTAGGATCTTGAGGAGACATCGTTGGTGGTATTTCTCCAGCGACTTGAGGTGTCTACTGTACATGGTCCATGTTTCTGAGCCATACAGGAGGGTGAGTATTACTACATCCCTGTAGACCATGAGCTTGGTGACAGATTTGAGGGACTGATCTTGAAACACTCTTTTCCTCAGGCGGACGAAGGCTGCACTGGCGCACTGGAGGCGGTGTTGCATCTCGTCGTCAATGACTGCTCTTGTTGATAGGAGGCTCCCGAGATCGGGGACGTGGTCCACGTTGTCCAGGGCCACTCGGGTGATTCAGGCTTGTAATGGATGATGGTAAATTCACCTGCGAAACTGTCGGATTCGTGGTCCTGCAGTGCCCCCTGGTGACGTGTATTTATACAGCATCTTTAACATCGTGAAATGTCCCAAGGTACTTCACAGGAGCGATGTCAGTCAAAATTTCACACCGAGCCGCCAAAGGTGACATTAGGGCAGGTGAGAAATGCTCTGTCAAACAGGTAGGTTTTAAGGAGGGTTTTAAAAGAGGAGAGAGACAGTCGGAGAGGTTTAGGGAGGGCGTTCCCGAGCTTGGGGCCCAGGCAGCTGAAGGCACGGCCACCGCTGGTGGAGTGATTAAAATCGGAGGATGGTCAAGAGGCCGGAATTGGAGGAGCGCGGAGATCTCGGGGGGTTGTGGGGCTGGAGGAGGTCACAGAGATAGGGAGGGGGTCGAGGGTCATGTAGGGATTTGAAAACAAAGATTGGAATACTAAAATTGATATCATAGGGCTTCCATTTCATCCGGGGAGAATGTGTACCCACCCAGTTAGAGACTGCAAACTTTCCAGCTTTGAAAAATGTGGGAAAAGGGATGAAGTTCGGCTGATTCAGGTTCATAATGGTTGATGACAAATTCATGTTCGAAACAATGTCAGTTCAGTGGTCTTCTACTGCCCCCTGGTGACTTGTATTTATATAGCGACTTTCAGACAGAAAAACGTTCCAGGGCCCTTCACAGGGGCGTTATCAGACAGAGGTTTGACACAGAGCCACCAAAGGAGATATTAGGACAGGTGACCAAAATCTCGGTCAAAGGGCCATCTCGGAGCGATATCGGACAAAATTTGACATTGAGCCACCTAAGGAGATAATGGCCCCGAAATCCCTCTCGGGGACCTCCCACGGGCAAAGCACTGTAGAATAGAAATAAAATGCCTTACCTTAAGCTACTGCGCGCGCTGGCGATCCCGGTCTGGAGGCCTCTCATGACTGCGCGACGCAGCGTGTTCACGTCGGGACGTCCGCAGGAGTCACGTGGGCCTGGACACCCAATCACAGGTAAGTATTTTCTCATTCACAGTCATAGGAGTTTCGGAAGTTACAAAGCTCCTATTACTATGAATGAGGAAAACCCCAAAATGTACAAACACAACATAAAACATTTAAAAAACACCTCGCACAATACATTCATAGAAATTAAAGTTATTATGCATAATTTTTAAAGAAAAAAAATTGCCAATTTAAAAAAAAAGTTAGGGTTCGGGTTTAAAATAACATTACCTGAGTGGGCAGGGTTTTAAGATGTAGAAGTTTTAATGTTTTTAATTTTAATCATGTTTTTGATAGGTTTTTAAACTCTTACGCCTGTAACAGTAGTCTAGGCGCCTGCTTTTACCAGACGCAAGAGTTTTGAGGACATTTGCCGGGCAAGATCTGCGAAAATCCCGCAATCTTGCTCAAGAAATGTCCTTGCTCCCGAGATATCTGTGATCTGTCCGTAGAAACTTCGTACGGATCCGTGACGTCGGAATTTCTACCCCATTACCTCCTTAGGAGATATTGGGCCTGAAATCCCGGCCTCCCCAGGGTCTGTACGGAGTGTGTACGGACCCGGGAAAATATCGGAAAAGCCCGTTTTCGGCACGCGATGCGCATGCGCCAAAAGCCAGTTTTTCCGATCTGTCACGTTTTAGCTTGACACATTGCACGCATCCCCGCAGCCAGGACATCCACGCGGGCGAGATTGAGCTATTTGCCCATCTCTTGCCCAGCGAATGTCCTTCAAACTCTTGCGCCTGGTAAAAGCCGGCGCATAACCTACTTTCAGCAGCGTAAAAGTTTTAAAACGTATAAAAAACATGTAAAACAACATTTAAAAACACATTTTTATGTTAAAATGTCTGCTAAGGTAAGTTTATTTTAAACCCGAATTACACTTAAAAAAAAACCAAATTTTTTTTTTAGAACACATTTCATTGACTTTAATTTAAATTAATGTTAAACATGTGAAGTGTTTAAAAAAATTTGTTATCGTGTATTTGGGTGTTTGGGTGTTTGGGAGGGTGGGGGTGGGGGGGGGTTTCTCATTCATAATAATGGCCCAGAAATCCCGCCCTCACGGGTGGAGAAAGATTGCAAAGTGCTGCAGTACAGACGGACCTGACGCTCCTGGTGCATGAAGCACAAAAAGTTTGTCTGCAGGGACAGCAAGTGATCAGGAAGGCCAATGGAATGTTGGTCTTTATTGCAAGGGGGATCGAGTATAAAAGCAGAGAAGTCCTGCTACAACTGTGCAGGGTATTGGTGAGGCCACACCTGGAGTACTGCGTACAGTTTTGGTCTCCGTATTTAAGGAAGGATATACTTGCATTGGAGGCAGTTCAGAGAAGGCTCACTCGGCTGATTCCGGAGATGAGGGGGTTTGACTTATGAGGAAAGGTTGAGTAGGTTGGGTCTCTACTCACTGGAGTTCAGAAGAATGAGAGGTGATCTTATTGAAACATATAAGATAATGAGGGGGCTCGACAAGGTGGATGCAGAGAGAATATTTCCACTCCGGGGAAACTAAAACTTGGGGACATAGTCATAGAATAAGGGGCCACCCATGTAAAACTGAGATGAGGAGAAATTTCTTCTCTCAGAGGGTTGTAAATCTGTGGAATTCTCTGCCCCAGAGAGCTGTGGAGACTGGGTCATTGAATATATTTAAGGTGGAGATAGACAGATCTTTGAGCGATAAGGGAGTAAAGGGTTATGGGGAGCGGGCAGGGAAGTGGAGCTGAGTCCATGATCAGATCAATCATGATCTTATTGAATGGGGAGCAGGTTCGAGGGGCCGAATGGCCGACTCCTGCTCCGATTTCTTACGAAGGGCCTTGGGCCGTTTTACTTCATTAAAGGTGCTGTATAAATACACGTCAGCAGGGGGCTCTGCAAGACCACTAATCTGAAAGTTTCGCACGTGACTTCACCATCATCCATTACAAGCCTGAATCACCCTGTGAGGGCCCCGACCTGCGAGAGACCATCAGCGGCAGGTCGGGGCCATAAAAGGAGCGGTGAGCGGCGGCCATGGGCAGCGTGGCGGGGTACCGCTGCAAGGTCCAGCGCGAGCTGGTGCAGGAGGGCGACGGCAGCGAGGAGCAACGTCATCAAGGTCCAGGTCGGTGATTGGAGCGTGGGCAGGTACATCAGGAGCGGTGAGGTCGGGGCGAAGGAGCGGCGAGAGTTGGTAGAGGGACGTGACCGGGACCCAGGAGAGGCGTGAGTTCAGGGCCCAGAAGAGGCGAGGGCCCAGGGGCAGCACAGGCCCAGCCCACACTGCGATATGTGAGCACACTAGGTCCGTGCAGCAGAGCAGGTCTCCTGTCGTCCTGGTTAACCCTTGCCACTGGACCAAGACCTCGCTCTGTCAAGCCCGTGTGGTGGCTGGTGTGCAACGGTCACCATACGTTAAAAAAATCCACCCACAGGCATCTTCCACCCTTCAATATTTAGTTCAGGATCTGGAATATTAGGTCCTTCACTGAAACACCTGTGAACTCATCCCTTTTTGGCGTGGAAGCAATTCATCCTCGATGCAAGGGACTCCCTAGGATGATGGTGATGATGGAATCACCCGAACTTCAGTTTTCTTCCACATTTCCTCAGTTGTAAAGTTTATATTCTCCATCTGAGCAGCACAAACGATACAATAGTCTGGATTTACTCGAATGGTACGAGGGATGAGGAACTTCGGATTCGATAGAGGTTGTTCAAAATCGGGAATGGTTGTGACGGAGTGAATAAGGAGAAACTGTATCCAGGGGCAGGAGGGTCGGTAACCAGAGGGACACAGATTGACGATAATCGCCATCAGAACCAGAGGCGACAGGAGGAGCAGGATTTTACGCAGCGAGTTGTTGTGATCTGGAACACGCTGCCTGAAAGGTCGGTGGGAGCAGATTCAATAGTAACTTTCAAAAGGGGAATTGGATGAATAGTTGAATTGGAAACATTTGCAGGGCTACAGAGAGAGAGCGGGGGAGTGGGATTGATTGGATAGCTGTACCCAAGAGCCAACACAGGGACGATGGGCCGAATGGCCTCTTTCCCTGCTGTATCAGTCTGCGATCCTATGATTCCAGTCAGTGAACTGAAGTTCCAGTCAGTCGTGCTCACAAGCTAACTCTATTAATGATGTTGTCATGTATGTACATTCTGTTTGTAGCCACCAGATGGCGTCATTGTTGGAGGCCACTGAGCAGCATGCACATGGTGCTGCTCAGGTATAAAAGGCCAGCCATTTGTGAGTCAGGCACTTTGGGCCTAAATAAAGCAGAGCAAGGTTGTACCTTGCTGAGTTAAACAGTATTCACTGTGAACCTTTATTGCATACATAACATTTGGCGACGAGAATACAAGAATCTTTGTTTGCAAAATGAGCACGATTGGATTTTTAGAGCGATTCGTGGAGGGAGAAGATTGGGCAGACTTTGTGAGCCATTTGAACCAGTACTTCGTGGCCAACAAAATGAAGGGGGTCGACGATGCAGATCGTCGCCGGGCCGTGTTCCTCACTGTGTGCGGTTCGAAGATCTATGGTCCAATAAAGAATCTACTCATACCTAGTGATCCAACAGAGAAAACGTACAGGAGTTGTGTACATTGGTACGGGAGCACCTGAAGCCAGATGACGGCATCATCATCTCGAGATACAGGTTTGATACACACGTTCGATCGGAGGGCCAGAGCGCGGCGGAATTCGTTGCCGACCTGAGACGTCTAGCGGGGCCGTGTAAGTTCAGGACGGTGTTGGCAGACATGCTGCGGGACTTCTTTGTTATCGGTATCAACCACGAGGTGATCCTGTGCAAACTTCTGGCAGTGGAGGAGTTGGATTTAAAAAAGGCCATCCAGATCGCTCAATCATGTGTGACGACGGACAGGAGTCTAAAGCAAATAGCGGTGAAGAACCGAACCTCGGCAAATACTGTAAATGCGATTGATTTAGCGTTCGGCAGAGCGGCACATGGCAGGGCCTACCCAGCTGTGTTCACGAAACCTGTGGCTACCCAAAGTCTGCCAGCGGGAATGTATCCGACTTCTCCATGTTGGCGTTGTGGGGGAAATCACCGGCACCAGCAGTGCCGATTTGAGCAATATAGTTGCAAAGGCTGCCTGAGAGTGGGGCATCTCCAGCACAAGTGTCCGAGGTGAGCAAGCGAGCTGCGACACACCACACGGAGGATGAGAGTCAGACTAGCACGGAACCGGATACGCAATCCGAGATGCCAGAGGAGGAAGTGTATGGACTGTACTCCTTCATAACCAAGAGTAAACCAATTTTGATCAATGTGAAGTTTAACGGGATACCGGCATCGATGAAACGGGACATGGGGGCAAGTCAATCGATCATGAACGAGAGGCATTTTATAAGCTGTGGGATACTCAGACTGTGAGGTCCAGGCTGAGCCCTGTTAACGCCAAGCTGCGCACGTACACCAAAGAACTGATAAAGATGATTGGCAGTGCATAAATTAACGTGTGGTATAACGGTGTGGTGCCCGAGTTACCGCTGTGGATTGTTCCAGGCAATGGCCCAACGCTGCTCGGCAGGAGCTGGTTGGAGAAAATCAGATGCGACTGGAACGACATAAATGCGTTGTCGTCGGAGGAAGATACATGTGCCCAAGTATTGAGCAAGTTCCCCTCGCTGTTCGAACCGGGTATCGGTAACTTCACGGGAGCCAAGGTGCAGATCCAGGTGGACTCAGATGCAAGACCAGTCGATCATAAAGCTCGGGCAGTGCCGTATATGATGAGGGAGAAGGTCAAAATTGAACTGGACAGACTCCAGCGTTAAGGGATCATATCACCGGTCGAATTAATGAATGGGCCAGCCCCATTGCTCCTTTGCTGAAAAGTGATGGCACAGTCAGAATCTGCGGAGACTACAAGGCTACGAGCAACAGGGTTTCGAAACAAGATCAGTACCTGTTACCAAAGGCTGACGACTTGTTTGCAATGCTAGGCGGAGGGAAGTCGTTTACAAAACTGGACTTGACGTCGGCCTATATGGTGCAGGAGTTGGTCGAGACATCGAAGAGACTTAGGTGCATTAACACGCACAAAGGACTGTTTATTTACCACAGGTGCCTGTTTGGAATTCGCTCGGCTGCAGCAATATTCTAGAGGAATATGGAAAGTTTACTGAAGTCCGTTCCCAGAACCATCGTGTTCCAAGATAACATCCTGATCACCGGTCATGACTCCAAGGAACATCTGAACAACCTGGAAGAGGTTCTACAGCGTTTGGACAGAGTAGGACTCAGACTGAAACGCTCGAATTGCATCTTCATGGCACCAGAGGTCGAATTCCTCGGGAGAAAAATTGCTGCTGATGGCATCAGACCGACTGACATGAAAACCAAAGCCATCAAGAATGCACCCAAACCACAGAACGTGACAGAGCTGCATTCGTTCCTGGGTCTACTCAACTACTTTGGTAACTTCCTACCTAAATTGAGCACCTTACTTGAACCACTGCACATGCTATTGAGAAAAGACAACAACTGGGTGTGGGGTGCATTGCAAGACAGAGCTTTCGAGAAAGCCACCAATCTGCTTTGCTCGAACAAGCTGCTGGTACATTATGACCCATGTAAACGTTTAGTTTTGGCCTGTGATGTATCATCATATGGAATTGGTTATGTGTTACAACAAGCCAATGAGTCGGGGAAACTTCAACCTGTCGCGTATGCATCCAAAACTTTGTCTAAAGCAGATTAAGCCGACAGCATGGTTGAAAAATAAGCTTTAGCGTGTGGTGTACGGTGTTAAAAAGATGCATCAATACCTGTTCGGTCTGAAGTTCAAATTCGAGATCGATCACAAGCCGTTCATTTCGTTGTTTTCTGAGAGCAAAGGTGTCAATACTAATGTTTCATCCTGCATTCAAAGGTGGGCGCTGACATTATCTGCCTATGATTATGTCATTCGTCACAGACCTGGCACAGAGAATTGTGCCGATGCTTTGAGCCGGTTGCCGTTGCCCACATCGGAGGTGGAAACGCCACAACCGGCGGATTTAATGTTAATCATGGATGCTTTTGAGAGTGAAGGTACCCCTGTCACGGCTCAACAAGTTAAGACCTGGACCAGCCAGGACCCGATATTATCGGTGGTAAAGGGTTGCATCCTCAAAGGGGATTGGTCTGCCATACCTCAGCAAATGTGCAAGGAGGACAAACCGTACATTCGTCACAAGGACAAACTGTCTATTCAAGCAGATTACATATTGTGGGGCAATCAAGTTGTAATGCCTAAGAAAGGGAGAGAGAAGTTTGTTCGTGAGTTACACAGCACACATCCTGGTCATCATCATCATCATAGGCAGTCCCTCAGAATCGAGGAAGACTTGCTTCCACTCCTGAAGTGAGTTCTTTGGTGGCTGAACACTCCAATATGAGAACCACAGTCTCTGTCACAGGTGGGTCAGATAATCGTTGAGGGAAGGGGTGGATGGGACTGGTTTGCCAAATGCTCTTTCCGCTCTCGGCGTTGAGACTCAAGGTGCTCAGCGCCCTCCCGGATGTACTTCCTCCACTTAGAGCAGTCTATGGCCAGGGACTCCCAGGTGTCAGTGGGAATATTGCACTTTATCAGGGAGGCTTTGAGGGTGTCCTTGTAGCGTTTCCGCTGCCTACCTTTGACTCGTTTGCCATGAAGGAGCTCCGAGTAGAGCTCTTGCTTTGGGAGTCTCGTGTCTGGCAATGCGGACTATGTGGCCTGCCCAGCGGAGCTGATCGAGTGCGGTCAGTGCTTCAATGTTGGGGAGGTTAGCCTTAATGAGGTCGCTGATGTTGGTGCGCCTGTCCTCCCAGAGGATTTGTAGGATCTTGCGGAGACATCATTGGTGATATTTCTCCAGCAACTTGAGGTGGCTACTGTCAATGGTCCATGTCTCTGAGCCATACAGGAGGGCAGGCATTACTACAGCCCTGTAGACCATGAGGTTGGTGGCAGTTTTGAGGGCCTGGTCTTCAAACACTCTTTCCCTCAGGTGGCCGAAGGCTGCACTGGCGCACTGGAGGCGGTGTTGAACCTCGTCGTCGATGCCTGCTCTTATTGATAGGAGGCTCCCGGGATATGGGAAGAGGTCCACGTGTCCAGTGCCGTGCCGTGGATCTTGATGACTGGGGGGCAGTGCTGTGCGGTGAGGACAGGCTGGTGGAGGACCTTTGACTTACGGTATAGTGATGATGAAGGCCATCGCCAGGTCCCCCGTATGGTGGCCAGGAATTGATTCTGAGCTGGAAGCATGCGAGTATCAGTGCAACACCTGCATGCAGCTCAGCAAAGCACCAGCGGAATCGCCGCTGAGTCTGTGGTCATGGCCATCCAAACCTTGGTCCAGGATCCATGTAGATTTTGCAGGTCCCTTCCTGGGCAAGATATTTTTAATGGTGGTGGATGCTTATTCGAAGTGGATAGAATGCATAATCATGTCATCCAGTACGTCCACGGCAACCATAGAGAATCTCAATGTTATGTTCGCGATACATGATCTGCCTGACATAGTGGTGAGCGACAATGGGTTGTGCTTCACCAGTCAGGCGTTTCAGGAATTTGTAAAACTTAACAGCATAAAACATGTAAGGTCAGCACAGTTCAAGCCTGCGTCCGATGGGCAAGCAGAACGTGCAGTACAAATTATCAAGCAAAGCATGAGGAGAGTAACTGGAGGTTCACTGCAGACCCGCTTGTCTTGCATACTGCTGAGTTACAGGACAAGACCTCACACACTCACAGGGGTCTCGCCTGCTGAACTCATGATGAACAGACATCTTAAGACCAAGTTATCTCTTGCACATCCAGATTGAAGTAATCATGTTGAATACAGAAGAGAGATCAACAAGTGTCACGCGAGATTTCTGTTAATGATCCGGTATATGTTTTGAATTATGGTCAGGGTCCCCAGTGGGTCCCCAATGGATCGCTGGTATGGTCATGGCCAAGGAAGGCAACAAAGTATTTGTTATTAAGCTCAAGAATGGGCAAATTTGCCAGAAACACATGGATCAAACCAAGCAGAGGCACTCAGACGAGCCAGAGCAGTCGGATGAAGAAACCGTTGACGATTAACCAACCCACCAGCTGCCTTCAGTGGACTCAAGGCTCATCAGTGAACCCGGAATATCCATCACCGACTTGTTCAGTAAAAATGGACTTGCAATTCCTGACATGGCCACTGTCACCCCCAACAAGTCAACCATCCAGCCACCAGCCACAACAGACTCCGCACATTCACCCAAGGTCGGAATAGAAACATAGAAACATAGAAAATAGGTGCAGGAGTAGGCCATTCAGCCCTTCTAGCCTGCACCACCATTCAATGAGTTCATGGCTGAACATGAAACTTCAGTACCCACTTCCTGCTTTCACGCCATACCCCTTGATCCCCCGAGTAGTAAGGACTTCATCTAACTCCCTTTTGAATATATTTAGTGAATTGGCCTCAACAACTTCCTGTGGTAGAGAATTCCACAGGTTCACCACTCTCTGGGTGAAGAAGTTTCTCCTCATCTCGGTCCTAAATGGCTTACCCCTTATCCTTAGACTGTGACCCCTGGTTCTGGACTTCCCCAACATTGGGAACATTCTTCCTGCATCCAACCTGTCCAAACCCGTCAGAATTTTAAACGTTTCTATGAGGTCCCCTCTCACTCTTCTGAACTCCAGTGAATACAAGCCCAGTTGATCCAGTCTTTCTTGATAGGTCAGTCCCACCATCCCGGGAATCAGTCTGGTGAATCTTCGCTGCACTCCCTCAATAGCAAGAATGTCCTTCCTCAAGTTAGGAGACCAAAACTGGACACAATACTCCAGGTGTGGCCTCACCAATGCCCTGTACAACTGTAGCAACACCTCCCTGCCCCTGTACTCAAATCCCCTCGCTATGAAGGCCAACATGTCATTTGCTTTCTTAACCGCCTGCTGTACCTGCATGCCAACCTTCAATGACTGATATACCATGACACCCAGGTCTCGTTGCACCTTCCCTTTTCCTAATCTGTCACCATTCAGATAATAGTCTGTCTCTCTGTTTTTACCACCAAAGTGGATAACCTCACATTTATCCACATTATACTTCATCTGCCATGCATTTGCCCATTCACCTAACCTATCCAAGTCACTCTGCAGCCTCATAGCATCCTCCTCGCAGCTCACACTGCCACCCAACTTAGTGTCATCCGCAAATTTGGAGATACTACATTTAATCCCCTCGTCTAAATCATTAATGTATAATGTAAACAGCTGGGGCCCCAGCACAGAACCTTGCGGTACCCCACTAGTCACTGCCTGCCATTCTGAAAAGTACCCATTTACTCCTACTCTTTGCTTCCTGTCTGACAACCAGTTCTCAATCCACGTCAGCACACTACCCCAATCCCATGTGCTTTAACTTTGCACATTAATCTCTTGTGTGGGACCTTGTCGAAAGCCTTCTGAAAGTCCAAATATACCACATCAACTGGTTCTCCTTTGTCCACTTTACTGGAAACATCCTCAAAAAATTCCAGAAGATTTGTCAAGCATGATCTCCCTTTCACAAATCCATGCTGACTTGGACCTATCATGTCACCATTTTCCAAATGCGCTGCTATGACATTCTTAATAATTGATTCCATCATTTTACCCACTACTGAGGTCAGGCTGACCGGTCTATAATTCCCTGCTTTCTCTCTCCCTCCTTTTTTAAAAAGTGGGGTTACATTGGCTACCCTCCACTCGATAGGAACTGATCCAGAATCGAACTGAGATGGTCAACCCGGGAGCGTAAAACACCGGACCGTCCCAACCTGTGAAAGACTGTGATAAGACCTCAGAGGAGGGTATTGTCATGTATGTACATGCTGTTTGTAGCCACTAGATGGTGTCACTGTTGGAGGCCCCTGAGTAGCGCGCACATGGTGCTGCTCTGGTATAAAAGGCCAGCCATTGTGTGAGTCAGACACTTTGGGCCTAAATAAAGCAGGAACAAATTTGTACCTTGTTCAGTTAGACAGTACTCAGTTTGAACCTTTATTGCATACATAACAGATGTTAAACAGACTGAAAATGGTCACAGTCGTAAAATTAATACACCTGATTAAAACTTAACTTGAATTCTGAGCAACACAACAGGTTGAGCCCCAGTCAGTCACAGCCCAACGTATACGTGATGGTACTGAAGGACAGGAGGGAGGAACGTACGTCAGATTAATTAATAGGCCGTGTGTTTGGAAAGCTGAACTGGAAAGAAATGGTGCAAGAATGCAAGTTCATGACGTTTAGCAAATGGAAGAAGAGGCCGATGTTGGAGGGGAGTTACACTTTCCCGAGAGAGGAAATGGAAATCCTATAATATCAGTTTTTAAATTCTCATCATTGTATCCAATCCTTCCATGGCCTCACTCCTCCCTATCTCAGTAATCTCCTCCAGCCCCGACATCCCTCCGAGATCTCTGCACTCCTCCAATTCTGGCCTCTGGCCTCTTGTACCTCACACACACCCTTCATTCCGCCATTGTCGGCTGTGCCTTCAAATGCCGAGGTTCTCAGCTCTGGGATTCTGTCCCGTAACCTCTCCGACTTTCTCTCCTCTTTTAAGACCCTCCTTAGATCCTGTCTCTCTGACCGTGTCTTTGGTCACCTGTCCTAACATCTCTTTAGGTGGTTAGGTGTCAAATTTTGTTTTATAACACACCTGGGAAGCGCTCTGAAATGTTGTACGACATTAAAGGCTGCTATATTTTTATTTACTGCTAAGGGAATGGAGAATAAAAGCAGGGAAGTCTTGTTACAGCTGTTCAGGGTATTGGTGAGACCACACTTGAAATACTGCGTGCAGTTTTGGTTTCCATGTTTACGAAAGGATATCCTTGCTTTGGAGGCAGTTCAGAGAAGGTTCACTCGGTTGATTCCGGAGATGAGGGGGTTGACTTATGAGGAAAGGTTGAGAAGTTTGGGCCTCGACTCATTGGAGTTCACAAGAATGAGAGGTGATCTTATCGAAACATATACCATGATGAGGTGGATGAAGAGAGGATGTTTCCACCGCGAGGGGAGACTAAAACTAGGGGGCATAGTCTCAGAATAAGAAGTCGCCCATTTAAAACTGAGATGAGGAGGAATTTCTTCTCTCAGAGGGCTGTAAATCTGTGGAATTCACTGCCTCAGAGAGCTGTGGAAGCTTGGACATTGAATAAACTTAAGACAGAAATAGACAGTTTCTTAACCGATAAGGGAATAAGGGGTTATGGAGAGCGGGCGGGGAAGTTGACCTGAGTCCATGATCGGTCAGCCATGAGTTTATTGAATGGCGGAGCAGGCTCGAGGGGCCGTGTGGCCTGCTCCTGTTCCTATTTCTTATGCACGCTGTTACAAATACAAGTCAGTAGGGGGCACTGTAAGACCACTAATCTGACAGATTTTCACACGTGAATTTGCCGTCATTTAATACAAACCTCAAGCACCCGAACTTCATTATTCGCACATAATGGGCCTAAAATTCCCCTCGAGCCAGCTCCGCCATTTAATAAGATCATGGCTGATCTGATCATGGACTCAGCTCGACTTCCCTGCCCGTTCCCCATAATCCTTATTCCCTTATCGGTTAAGAAACTGCATATTTCTGTCTTAAATTTATTTAATGTCCCACCTTCCACAGCTCTCTGAGGCAGCGAATTCCAGAGATTTACAACTCTCAGAGAGAAGAAATTTCTCCTCATCTCTGTTTTAAATGGGCGTCCCCTTATTATAAGACTATGCCCTCTAGTTCTAGTGTCCCCCATCAGTGGAAACATCCTCTTTGCATCCACCTTGTTAAGCCCCCTCATAATCTTATACATTTCGATAAGATCACTTCTCATTCTTCTGAATTCCAATGAGTAGAGTCCAACCTACTCAACCTTTCCTCATAAGTCAACCCCCTTATCCCCGGAATCAACCGAGTGAACCTTCTCTGAACTGCCTCCAAAACAAGTATATCCTTTCGTAAATATGGAAACCAAAACTGCACGCAGTATTCCAGGTGTGGCCTCACCAATACCCTGTATAACTGTAGCAAGACTTCCCTGCTTTTATACTCTATCCCCTTTGCAATAAAGGCCAAGATACCATTGGCCTTCCTGATTACTTGCTGTACCTGCATACTATCCTTTTGTGTTTCATGCACAATTACCCCCAGGTCCCGCTGTACTGCAGCACTTTGCAATCTTTCACCATTTAAATAATAACTTGCTCTTTGATTTTTTTCTGCCAAAGTGCATGACCTCACACTTTCCAATCTGCTGGGACCGCCCCAGAATCCAGGGAATTTTACAAGTGTAAGAGTATTAAAAAATATTAAAATTAAATTTAAGTACACACTTTTACAATAAAAACCCTGTCCATTAAGGTAAGTTTATTTTTTAACATTATTAAAACACAAAAAACCCCCCAAAATATATATGTTTTCTAAAACATTTAATTTCAATTAATTTTAAATATGTGAGGTGCTTTATTTGTTTATTATGCTGTGTTTGGGTATTTTAGGGATTTTTCTCATTGATGATAATGGGAGTCCGTACAAACCGAGTTCACATTTTTATCAATGAGAATACTGCATGGTGATTGGCTGTCCAGGCCCAGGTGACGCCAGCCTGTCCGTACGTATCTGAAAGGCATCTCCCCGTGTGCGGCGCAGTGAATCTCGGCCTCTGACCGGGATCTTACGGTCCTCCGAGACCAAGAGGTAGTTTCACAGATTTTCTTCGGGTCGGAGGCATTCGGACAAATGAAGCCTCCAACCGCAATCTCCGGCCCATGGTTTCCGCAGGCAGAATGGTCGGGAACCAGAGGACAGAGATTTAAGGTGACTGGTAAAAGAGCCATAGATGAAATGAGTAAACAATTTTGTGGTTCTCCTATGCTTTTTGGAAATAGGAGGTGGGTGGGGGGGACCTGACCCATCCACCTCCATGGCACGAACCTGGTATTGCAGTACTTCCAGGAACGGTGCTTGGGCTCTAGGCCTTTTGGCTAAGAGCATTAGCGCAGGGTGATCCTTGATGTGTGCAAGGTGACCTCTGGCGTTTGTGATCTGACAAAGAATTGGAAAGATTGGCTACGAAAAATTAAAAAAAATTTAAAAAAAAAAAACAATTTTACGCAGCGAGCTGTCATGATCTGGAAGGTGGGAAATATGAGTTATCCACTTTGGCAGAAATAATAAAAAAACAAATTACTAAATTGTACAAAAATTGTAAAGTGCTGCAGTACAGAGAGACCTGGGGGTCCTTGTGCATGAAACACAAAAAGTACAGGTACAGCAAGTGATCAGGAAGGCAAATGGAATGTTGGCCTTTATTGCAAAGGGGATGGAGTATAAAAACAGGGAAGTCTTGCTACACCTGTGCAGGGTATTGGTGAGGACACACCTGGACTACTGCATGCAGTTTTGATCTCCGTATTTAAGGAAGGATATACTTGCATTGGAGACTGTTGAGTGAAGGTTCACTAGGTTGATTCCGGAGATGAGGGGGTTGACTTATGAGGAAAGGTTGAGTAGGTTGGGCCTCTACTCATTGGAGTTCACAAGAATGAGAGGTGATCTTATCGAAACATATAAGATTATGAGGTGGCTGCAGAGAGGATGTGTCCACTGATAGGGGAGACTAAAATTAGGGGGCATAGTCTCAGAATAAGTGGTCGCCTATTTAAAACTGAGATGAGGAGGAATTTTTTCTCTCAGAGGGTTGTAAATCTGTGGAATTCGCTGCCTCAGAGAGCTGTGGAAGTTGGGTTCTTGAATATATTTAAGACAGAGATAGACAGTTGCTTAACCGATAAGGGAATAAAGGGTTATAGGGAGCGGGCAGGGAAGTGGACCTGAGTCCATGAGCGGATCAGCCATGAGTTTATTAAATGGCGGAGCAGGCTCAAGGGGCCGTATAGGCCTACTCCTGCTCCAATTTCTTATGGGCGATGTCACAAATACAAGTCAGTAGGGGGCACTGCAAGATCACTAATCTGACAGATTTTCACACGTTAATTTGCCGTAATTTTATACAAAGCTGAATCACCCAAACGTCATTATTCGTACACAATGGGCTTAAAATTCCGTCCTCGATGGTCCGTACGAAGTCCGCACCGATCCCGCGAGGTCTCGCAAAAGCTGGATTTCAGGGCACAATGCGCATGCACCAAAGACCGGATTTTCTGATCATTCAAAAAGTTCTCCAGACAGATCCAGCGCCTCCCCGGCAGAAGGACATTCGCGCGGGAGAGATCGGGCTATTTGCCCAACTAATGCCCAGAGAATGTCCTTCAAACTCTTAAACCTGGTGAAAGCAGGCACATAGCTTACTTTTACCAGTTTAAGAGTATTAAAAAATATAAAAATTAAATTTAAATACACATTTTTGCAGTAAAAATCCTGTCCATTGAGAGAAGTTTATTTTTTAACATTATTAAAACACGTAAAAAAACTTCCAAAAATATATATTAATTTTAAATATGTGAGGTGCTTTATTTGTTTATTATGCTGTGTTTGGGTGTTTTGTTTTTTGTTCATTGATGATAATGGGAGTCCATCCAAACCGAGTTCACTTTTTATCAATGAGAATACTGCATGGTGATTGGCTGTCCAGGCCCATGTGACGCCAGCCTGTCCGTACCTGAAAGGCATCTCCCCGTGTGCGGCGCAGTGAATCTCAGCCTCTGACCGGGATCTTACGGTCCTCCGAGACCAAGAGGTAGTTTCACAGATTTTCTTCGGGTCGGAGGCATTCGGACGAATGAAGCCTCCAACCGCAATCTCCGGCCCATGGTTTCCGCAGGCAGAATGGTCGGGAACCAGAGGACAGAGATTTAAGGTGACTGGTAAAAGAGTCATAGATGAAATGAGTAAACAATCTTACACAGCGAGTTGTTGTGATCTGGAAGGTGGGAAAATGTGAGGTTATCCAGATTAATAGACAAGGAAATTACTATTTAAATGGAGAAAAATTGCAAAGTGCTGCAGTACAGAGGGACCTGGGGGTATTGTGCATGAAACACAAAAAGTTAGTCTGCAGGTCCAGGAAGTTATCAGGAAGGCAAATGGAATGTTGGCCTTTATTGAAAGGGGGATGGAGTATAAAAGCAGAGAAGTTCTGCTACAACTGTACAGGGTATTGGTGAGGCCACACCTGGAGTACTGTATAGAGTTTGGGTCTCTGTATTTAAGGAAGGATATACTGGCATTTGAGGCTGTTCAGAGAAGGTTCACTCGGTTGATTCCGGAGATGAGCGGGTTGACTTATAAGGATAGATTCAGTAGTTTGGGCCTATACTCATTGGGGTTCAGAAGAATGAGAGGTGATCTTATTGAAACTTATAAGATAATGAGGGGGCTTGACAAGGTGAATGCTGAGAGGATATTTCCACTCACAGGGGAAACTAAAACTAGGGGACATAGTCTCAGAATAAGGGGCCGCCCATTTAAAACTGGGATGAGGAAGAATTTCTTCTCTCAGAGGGTTGTAAATCTGTGGAATTCTCTGCCTCAGAGAGCTGTGGAGACTGGGTCATTGAATATATTTAAGGTGGAGATAGACAGATTTTTGAGCGATAAGGGAGTAAAGGGTTATGGGGAGCGGGCAGGGAAGTGGAGCTGAGTCCATTATTGAATGGCGGAGCAGGCTCGAAGGGCCAAATGGCCGACCCCTGCTCCTATTTCTTACGTTCTTATGGAACGCTCTGCCTGAAAGGGTGGTGGAAACAGATTCAATCATAACTTTCAAAAGGTAATTGGAGGAATATTTGAATTGGAAACATTAGCAGGGCTATGGGGAGAGAGCAGGGGAGTGGGATTAATTGGATATTTGTACCAAAGTGCTGGCACAGATACAATGGGCCGAATGGCCTCATTCTGTGCTGTATCACTCTGTGATCCCATGATTCTAATCGGTGGATATAAATTTCAGTCATTGGCGCTCACATAATTAAACCGACTGAAAATGTTGACTGTTGTAAAATTAATACATCTGATTAAAACCGAACTTGAAATCTGCCCAACACAACAGACTCAGCCTGAGTAAGTCACATCCTGACATATTAAAGAACATGAGAAATAGGAGCAGGAGTAGGCCATACGGCCCCTCGAGCCTGCTCCGCCTTTAATACGATCATGGCTGATCCGATCATGGACTCAGCTCCACTTCCCTGCCCGCTCCCCATAATCCCTTATTCTCTTATCGGTTAAGAAACTGTCTATCTTTGTCTTAAATCTACTCAATGACCCAGCCTCTACAGCTCTCTGAGGCGACGAATTCCACAGATTTACAACCCTCTGAGAGAAGAAATTCCTCCTCAATTCAGTTCTAAATGCGATGGGACTGAAGAACAGGCGTAAGGAACAGAGGTCAGATTAAGTAATGGGCCATGTGGTTGAAAAGCTGAACCAAAAGAAATGGTCTCAAAATGCAAATTCATGACATTTCTCAAATGAAGGAAGAGGCAGAAATTGGAGTGCAGTTACACTTGCCCGAGAAAGGAAATGGAAGTCCTATATTATCAATTTCAAAATTCTCATCCTTGTTTTCAAATCCCTCCATGGCCCCGCCTCACCTCCTTCAGACCGACAACCCTCTGAGATATCTGCAATCTTAAATTCTGTCCCCTTGTGTATCCACGATTTTAATCGTACCATCAATTACTACAATTATATCGGGCCCTGGTGAGACCTGGAGTATTGTGTACAATTTTGGTCTCCTTACCTAAGGAAGGATATACTGGCCATTGAGGGAGTGCAACAAAGCTTCACCAGACTGATTCCTGGGATGGGGGGATTGTCATATGAGGAGAGATTGAGTAAACTGCACCTATATTCTCTGAGAACCAGGGGTCACAGAGTCGGCCATTTAGGACTGTGATGAGGAGAAATTTTTTCATTCAGAGGGTAGTGAATCTTTGGAATTCTCTACCCAGAGGGCTGTGGAGGCTCAGTCTTTGAGTATATTCAAGACACAATAGATATTTGGATATTAAGGGAATCAAGGGATGGGATAGTGCAGGAAAGTGCAGTTGAGAACATAAGAACATAAGAAAAAGGAGCAGGAGTAGGCCATATGGCCCCTCGAGCCTGCTCCACCATTCAATACAATCATGGCTGATCCGATCATGGACTCAAGTCCACTTCCCTCCCCGCTCCCCATAACCCCTTATTCCCTTATCGGTGAAGAAACTGTCTATTTCTGTCTTAAATTTATTCAATGTCCCAGTTTCCACAGCTCTCTGAGGCAACGAATTGCACAGATTTACAATCCACTGAGAGAAGAAATTCCTCCTCATCTCAGTTTTAAATGGGTGGCCCCTTTTTCTAAGACCATGCCCCCTAGTTCTAGTCTCCCCTATCAGTGGAAACATCCTCTCTGCATCCACCTTGTCAAGCCCCCTCATAATCTTATACATTTCGATAAGATCACCTCTCCTTCTTCTGAATTCCAATGAGTAGAGGATCAACTTACTCAACCTTTCCTCATAAGTCAACCCCCTCATCTCCGGAATCAACCTCATGAACCTTCTCTGAACTGCCTCCAAAGCAAGTATATCCTTTCGTAAATATGGAAACCAAAACTGCACGCAGTACTCCAGGTGTGGCCTCACCAATACCCTGTATAACTGTAGTAAGACTCCTCTGCTTTTATACTCCATCCCCTTTACAATAAAGGCCAGGATACCATTGGCCTTCCTGATCACTTGCTGTACCTGCATAGCAACCTTTTGTGTTTCATGCACAAGTCCCCCCAGGTCCCGCTGCACAGCAGCACTTTGCAATTTTTCTCCGTTTAAATAATAACTTGCTCTTCGATTTATTCTGTGAGGGAGATGATCAGCCATGATCTTATTGAATGGTGGAGCAGGCTCGAGGGGCTGAATGTCCGATTCCTGCTCCTATTTCTTATGTTATTATGTCTTTGGCAGTCGTACTTTTAGCTACTTGCAACAACAACAACAACTTGTATTTATATAGCGCCTTTAACGTAGTGAAACGTTCCAAGGCGCTTCACAGGAGTATTACGAGACAAAAAATTTGACACTGACTCTAAACTGTGGAACTTGTGTGTTGAGTAACAGAGTGTGTGTGGTGATCACATCGTTTATATACAGGATATCTGGGACTCGGGAGTTACAGGCGGGAATCTAACCCAGGGGTCCAGATAGTTTTCTACAGATTTGGTGGGAGATTGTGACGGAAGTTCGGTGAATGTTTGGTGCGGAGGTGCGGTGGGAGATTGTGGCGGAGGAGCGGTGAATGAGGGTACGGGGCCCAGAAGAGGTGAGTGTCCAGGGGCAGCAAGGGCCAGCCCACACTGCGATATGTGTGTGCACTCGGTCTGTGCAGCAGAGCAGGTCTCCAGTCCTCCTGGTTAATCCTTGCCACTGGATAAAAGCTGAGCTCTGTTGTGCCCGTGTGGTGGCTGGTGTGCAACGGTCACCACAGGTTAAGACAATCCACGCACAGACATCTTCCATCCCCTCGATTGGCGATCAGGACTGATCCTTCATTGAAACATTTGTGAACTCATGTGGAAGCAAGTCACTCTGGTTCGAGGAACCATCTGTGATGATGATGGGGACGACTGGAGTAGTAATCGTAGCGGCCTGGACTAAAAATCTGGACACCTGAGTTTAAATCCCACCACCGCAATTGGTCAATTTACATCAAATAAATCCTATACATCAGTCCAGACTCACAGCAATGTCTTCTTCTTCTTAGGCAGTCCATCGGAGTCGAGGATGACTTGCTTCCACCCTAATATGAGTTCTCCAGTGACTGATGAGCCCAATGCGGGATCTACAGTCTCTGTCATGGGCGGTGCAGACGGTGGTTGGAGGGAGGGGTGGGGGTGGGGGGGGGCTTGGGTTGTTGGACGCTCCTTCTGCTGCCTGCGCTTGATTTCTGCATGCTCTCGGCGATGAGACTCGAGGTGCTCAGCGCCCTTCCAGATGCTCCTCCTCCACTTAGGGCGGTCTTTGGCCAGGGACTCTCAGGTGTCGGTGGGGATGTTGCATTTTATCAAAGAGGCTTTGAGGGTGTCCTTGAAATGTTTCCTCTGCCCACCTGGGGCTCGCTCGCCGTGTCGGAGCTCCGAGTAGAGCACTTGTTTCATAGAAACATCGAAACATAGAAAATAGGTGCAAGAGTAGGCCATTCGGCCCTTCGAGCCTGCACCACCATTCAATATGATCATGGCTGATCATGCAACTTCAGTACCCCACTGTTGCTTTCTCTCCATACCCCTTGATCCCTTTAGTCGTAAGGGCCATATCTAACTCCCTCTTGAATCTATCTAATGAACTGGCCTCAACAACTTTCTGCGGTAGAGAATTCCAGTTTTAAAATTCTCTGAGTGAAGAAGTTTCTCCTCATCTCGGTCCTAAATGGCTTACCCCTTATCCTTAGACTGTGACCCCTGGTTCTGGACTTCCCCAACATCGGGAACATTCTTTCTGCATCTAACCTGTCCAATCCTGTCAGAATTTTATATGTTTCTGTGAGATCCCCTCTCATTCTTCTAAATTCCAGTGAATATAAGCCTAGTCGATCCAGTCTTTCTTCATATGTCAGTCCTGCCATCCCGGGAATCAGTCTGGTGAATCTTCGCTGCACTCCCTCAATAGCAAGAATGTCCTTCCTCAGATTAGGAGACCAAAACTGTACACAATACTCCAGGTGTGGTCTCACCAAGGCCCTGTACAACTGCAGTAAGACCTGCCTGCTCCTATACTCAAATCCTCTCGCTATGAAGGCCAACATACCATTTGCCTTCTTCACTGCCTGCTATACCTGCATGCCAACTTTCAATGACTGATGAACCATGACACCCAGGTCTTGTTGCACCTCCCCTTTTCCTAATCTGTCACCATTCAGATAATATTCTGCCTTCCTGTTTTTGCCACCAAAGTGGACAACCTCACATTTATCCACATTATACTGCATCTGCCATGCATTTGCCCACTCACCTAACCTGTCCAAGTCACCCTGCAGCCTCTTAGCGTCCCCCTCACAGCTCACACTGCCACCCAGCTTAGTGTCATCTGCAAACTTGGAGATATTACATTCAATTCCTTTGTCTAAATCATTAATGTATATTGTAAATAGCTGGAGTCTTAGCACTGAACCTTGCGGTACCCCACTGGTCACTGCCTGCCATTCTGAAGAGGACCTGTTTATTCCTACTCTTTGTTTCGGGAGTGCGGACAATGTGGCCCGTCACAGCAAGGTGGCTGCCTCTTAACTGCCCTCCTGAAATGGCCCTGCCTATCTCTGTAACCTCCTGAAATCCTCCAAGATATTTACACCGCTTCAATACTAGTCTCTTGTACCTCTGCCAGCCCCTTCGCTCCTCCCTGGGTGGCCATGTCTTGAGCTGTTCAGACACTAAGCTCTGGAATTCAGGAATAATGTCAGCCATGGCTCAGTTTGTAACACTCTCGGCTTTGAATCTATGATACATCAACGGTTCAAGTCCCACCCCACAGACTTGAGCACAAAAATCTAGGCCAACCCTCTAGTGCAGTGCTGAGGGAGCACTGCTCTGTCGGAGGTGCAGTCTTTTGGAAGAGAGCACGGACCTCGGGGTCCTGGAACTCAGAGTCCGCTGAGGGGGGCCAATCAAACAGCACCATGCTGGCGCTGTGGAGGAAGCCATGGGGCTCACCGGTGCAGGTTTGCAGAGTATACGTGCAATACCTGCCACATGAAAGGCCACCTTCAGCGTATGTGTAAAAGAAACACGACTCACCGTGTGGCTGAGGAGATGGGGGATGATCGACTGTTCAGCGAGGAGCAGGTAGAAGAAGATGAGGTGTTTGGACTGTATACGTGTACCGATGATTAGCCCCCAGTGATAAGGGAAGTAAAAATCAACGGAGTCCCTGTGAGTATGGAAGTGGACACGGGCTCGGGTCCGTCGTTGATGAGTCGGAGAACTTTTGATAAACTGTGGATGAACCCAGCTGCACGACCCAAGCTGGTCCCGGTCACGGCGAAGCTGTGTACCTACACCAGGGAACTAATACCTGTTCTCGGCAGAGCGATGGTGCAGGTATCCCACGGGGTCGAGACGCACGCTTTACCTCTGTGGGTCGTTGCAGGCGATGGGCCGACGCTCCTCGGCCGGAGGTGGATGGGGACGGTCCGTGGGAGCTGGGAAGACTTCATCACTCCACAGGCTGCTGCTCCCCGGGGTGCTGCCATGCCCCGGGACCCCAGAGAGCAGCGCCGACCGAGCTGGAGCTGCAGCCTCAACCCCCCGACAGGCAAGTCCCAGGCCTGGACCTCACACAGAGACCCTGCAGCCTCAACCCCCCGACAGGCAAGTCCCAGGCCTGGACCTCACACAGAGACCCTGCAGCCCCAACCCCCCCACAGGCAAGTCCCAGGCCTGGATCTCACACAGAGACCCTGCAGCCTCAACCCCCCCACAGGCAAGTCCCAGGCCTGGACCTCACACAGAGACCCTGCAGCCTCAACCCCCCCACAGGCAAGTCCCAGGCCTGGACCTCACACAGAGACCCTGCAGCCTCAACCCCCCCCCCCCCACAGGCATGTCCCAGGCCTGGACCTCACACAGAGACCCTGCAGCCTCAATCCCCCCACAGGCAAACAGCCCTGCAGAGAGGGGCCTAGTTGCGGGGGGGGGGGGTGAGCCGGCGGGGTGCGAGGGATCCAGGATGGCCGGCGGATCGGAGGGGCCCACGCAGAGGGAGAGTCGGGTGGCGACAGCAGCTGGAGGTCAGCGGCCGCAGGGGAGGCCACTACGGCCGCAGGAGAGGCGGCAAGTCAGGTGGCAGCGGAGGGGAGTGGAGGCTGCGACGGCGGAGGGCATCCGGAGCGGCGGAGGAGAAGATGGCGGCGGCATCGTGTCAGAGCAGCAGAGCATCAAAGATGGCGGTGCCCAAGGAGAAGCCTTGTGGAATCCTCCTGCATCAAAGATGGTGCCTTAAACAGGAAATGCACCCGGGAGTCTTAAAAGGGCCTTACCAAGAGGTGGTCCCCACAAAGGACTTCTGTAAGGCAGAGCGAGTCCAAAATGAGCTATGTTAATGTGAGATGGCGAATTTATAATAAGAATTAATTTTTTAATGCTGAATGGCCACTGTATTTGTGTAAAATAATGGATGAAGTACAATTAATGATAACGGCAAACAAGGAAATCAAGGATCCGTTACCAGTCAATAACTAGTTAATGTACCAGATAATATGTACCATACTAACGCACTGTCTATGCCTACCTGCCTTTCGTTGGACAAGTGTGATGTTATGTAATGATGTGTGTATCGTCCCAGTACCTTAAATGTAATGTAAGCACTATGCCACACCACAGAGGGCGCTGTGGTGGGAAACCTGGTAGTACCTGCAACAAGGGCTATATAAGGCTGACCACCACACCTGAGAGGCACTCTGGAGCTGAATAATAAAGGACGAAGGTCACAGCAGTTAGATTTACACCAGACCGTGTGCAGTCAGTGATTTGTGTGCTACATACACCACAGTTGGCATGTAGGGAAGGAGACTTTTTGGATTGAAAGTAAAGGACTAGACGTGGAATAGTGGAACTAACGGGATTTTCGGCAACAAGAATCCAGCCAATTTCCCGGACTAGTCTGAGTAGAAAGAGGAAAGCTGCCTCTTTCCAATAGTTACCACTGACGAGACTTTTCCAAGTGCCCAAAACAGTGTTTATCGTGCATTGCTATTTAGGGAGAGAACAGGGCTAATTTTAACTTCAGGCACATAATGGTCAGGCATTTAGATGCCTGGGCTTTATTTACATGCTTCGTTGAGCTGTGGGCACCAATCAGGGACATCGCTGCAGCTTGACGGCTTTGGGAGAGATATTCAGAACCGGTGGGGGGGGTGAGGGGATACAGGGCAGAAAGGTAATCCGGTGGGTGAGGGGGGAGAGGCAATCTCGGGGCAGGGGGCAGCGGGCTATGGATTTTGTGGGCCCGGGGGAGCACTCCAACTCCTTCTGCCCCGCGCCAAAAGATAAGAAATACTACGTGTGTGGTTTTTTGAGTGGCCTCCAGTGACTGGGACAATGGGCAGAGCATGCTTCACACACATTCTGTCCATTTGAACCTCAAAATTACAGAGTCCTGTGTACGTCATAGGATTTGTGTATTACAGGTGGCCCCCTGCCTGAAACAGGCGGTCACTCTGGCCGCCCATCTCAGGACCCTACCCAAGATGGAGGCAGCCAGAGCAGCAGCCTAAACAGGGCAGTAACTGACCTGACGCCATTTTCTGCCATTACCGTCCCATTTACGCTAAGTGCAGCGAGTTAAAATTGGCCCTGCTGTACCTGATTGCAGCCCGACTGTCTGGGATCAGATTTGAGTGTAGCCATAGCCTTTTCTGTCTACACTGAGGGCTGAAGGGAGCAGGAACTGTTGAAAACCATTACATCCCTCAAAGGAGGAGGACGCATATCATGATTTACAAAAATTGTGCACTGCGAGTTTGAGATTCCAGGGCCTGAGCTGGAGGGGTGTGAGGAACCAGGACATGCACATATACAAACACTGCACTGGCACTTTTCAACATTCCGGAAAATTGGATCTGGATCACCACAGTACAGGACAATAGGGACATTCTACCATGTGGGTCTTCGCATTGCTGGATTGATGCAAAGGCCAAAACTGATCCACCTGCTCCCTCGACCTAATTCCCACCAAATTGCTGACCAACCAATCCAAATTCCTGGCCCCCATGTTAGCTGACATTGTTAACGGTTCTCTCGCCACAGGTACAGTCCCCACCCCCTTCAAATCTGCATCATCACCCCTCTCCTAAAAAAAAACAACCTTGCAAAATACCGTCCCACCTCCAATCTCCCTTTCCTCTCAAAAGTCTGGAATGTGCTGTCAACTCACAAATCCATGCCCATCTTTCCCAGAACTCCATGTTTGTATCCCTCCAATCACATTTCCACCTCTGCCACAGTACCGAAACGGCACTCATCAAAGTCACAAATGACATCCGATGTGACTGTAAACATGGCAAACAATCCCTCCTCATCCTTCTCAACCTGTCTGCAGCCTTTGACACGGTTCACCCCACCATCCTCCTCCAACGCCTCTCCTCCATCGTCCAGCCGGGTGGGACTGCACTCGCCTGGTTCCATTCTTATCTATACAGTCGTAACCAGAGAATCACCTGCAATGGCTTCTCTTCCTGCTCCTGCACCGTTACTTCGAGAGCCCCCAAAGATCTATCCTTGGCCTCCTCCTGTTTCTCATCTATATGCTGCCCCTCGGCGACATCATCCGAAAACACAACGTCAGGTTCCAGCTCTAAGCTGCCGAAACCCAGCTTTATCTCACCAGCACCTCCCTGACCTCCCCACTGTCTCTAAATTGTCAGACTGCTTGTCCGACATCCAGTACTGGATGAGAAGAGATTTCCTCCAAGTAAATATTGCAAAGACCGAAGCCATTGTCTTCTATCCCCGCCACAAACTCCATTCCCTAGACACCGACTCTATCCCTCTCCCTGGTAACTGGCTGATGCTGAACCTGACTGTTTGCAACCTTGGTGTGGTATTTGACCCTGAGATGACCTTCCGACCACATATCCACACCATCACTAAGACCGCCTACTTCCACCTCGGTAACATTGCCTCAGGAGGTGTGTGGGGGGCCTGACCCATCCACCTCCATGGCACGAACGCTGGTATTGCAGTACTTCCAGGAACGGTGCAGTGGCTCGAGGCCTTTTGGCTAAGAGCATTGGCGCAGAGTGATCCTTGATTGGTGCAGGGTGACCTCTGGCGTTTGTGATTTGACAAAGAATTGGAACGATTGGCTACGAATTTAAAAAAAAAAAAAATCTGTCAAGCTCCAGCTTAACAGATCATCGGCATATCAGGAGGGAGGACATTTGCAAAGGCAAGATTCTGGTATTTACCCACATCTTGCCCAGCAAATGTCCTCAAAACTCTTGCACCTGATAAAAGCAGGCGCATCGCCTACTGTTACAGGCGTAAGTGTCTTAAAACACACTTAAAACATAAATAATAACATTAAAAATACACATTTTATTTTTAAAAACCCTGCCCACGACATTAAATTTAGTTTAAACCATAATTTAAAAAAAAATTTTAAACTCGGGAAATTTTTTTTTTCTCTAAGATATTTATTAACTTTAATTTCAATTAATTTTAATGATGTGAGGTGTGTTTTTTATTTTTTATTTGGTGTTATTGTGTTTGTTTTTTCCTCAATTAATAGCAATGAGAACTGGTAGATCCAGAGTTCCCATTGCTCTAAATTGGGAATATTGTACCTGATTGGTTGAGCAGTGCACTTCCAGTGTTTCTCAGAAAAAGCTCAACTGTAGATTATGTCTGATGGACACCAAGATATTTTAGCACTTCTGCTTTTAGATGATGGTTTAAATGGCAATGCCCTGAACTGGTGACCTTTAGGGGTCCGCCAGGTATTCCTGCCCTAAACGTGCTCTCACACCGGGCGCTTTGATACAGATCTCTTTGGGTTTGTAGATATTCACTGTCGGTAGGAGCCCATGAGTGAAAGTGGCCTTCAGCTCCCTGGAATACTATTGGGTACAGTAAGTGCTGGTGTTGGTTAGTTCCCCAGTGCAGTCTAACCAGTTGCAGACACCACAAACTGTTCTGTAGAATCTTAAGCTCCTATTTATGTGGGAAATGGATATCCGATTTGCATACAGGAAGACCTGGACAACATTCAGGCTTGGGCTGATAAGTGACAACACACAAGTGCAATGACCATCTCCAACAAGAGAGAGTCGAATGACCTTCCCTTGACTTTCAATTTCATTCCCATTGACAAGCGCCCCAACATTAACATCCTGGAGCTCGTCATTAATCAGAAACTCAACTGGACCAGCCACATGAATGCCGTGGCTACAAGAGCAGGTATTCTGCGATGAGCAGCTCAGCTTCCCCAAAACCATTCCACCCCCTAAATGGCACAAGTCAGGAATGTGATGGGATACTCTCCACTTGCCTGGATGGGTGCATCTGCAACAACACTCAAGAAGATGAAACCATCCACCATCTTAAAAATCCACTCCCTCCACCACCAGCAGATCACGGCTGCAGTGTGAACTATCGATAGTTTGCTTTGCAACAACTTATCAAGGTTTCTTCAACAGCACCCCTCAGAAATTACACAGCAAAGATAACCTGAAACTAGAAGAAAGATGACACATCTCATTGTGTTTGGAAGTAAAGGGGCTGAAATTGCCCTATTGCACGGGGCCAGTGAGTATCGCCGGCACCAACGTTGCGATAATGAGTTGGCGGCACGGTGGCCACATCGACCCGCGTGGAATTGCCCATCTCTTCGCCGGTGGCCATACAGCTTTGCGCTCCGCTCCGGTGTCGCTCGTGACTCTCTGCGTACACCGATAATGAGATCATCACCATGCGCATTGCCTCGAGACCGTCCCTCCAACTAATGCTTGTCAATACCAACGACAGCTATTGCTGTCAGTTTGAAGTCATCAGGCTGCAGCGCTGCCGAGATTTAAAGGCACGCAGGTCGAGATATTTTTTGTTGAACAAATTTTTCCACACTTTGAAATGATTTTATGTTTTGGTTCTGCCTCGGCAACCATTGATTGCTGAGCCTCAGTTTCCCTTGGCTTTCTCTGCAAATCATGGGCTCGGTGTTTGCACTGGACCACCTGCATCCTCACCATCGGAGGATGGTTCGGGGAAGATAACGGCACTGTGATTTAGCCAAGCAGAAGCATTGGGAGAGGGAAAGAGAAAGGCTGCCACTGGGAGAGGCCCATGGAGAGAATCATGGAGAGGCCCACGCTCCAAGGATCAGAGAGAGGGACAAGGAGAGGGACAGACAGAGGCAGATTAAAAGGAACATGGAGAGGCAAACGGAGCAACAGCAGCAGGAGGCTGCAGAGGGACAGCAAATGCAGGACCAACATCAGGAGGTCCATGAGGGTGTGGGCAGAGGAAGATGATTTTGCAGATGTACCAACAGAAGGCCGTACGCACCCAGGGTCTTTCGCCAAACATTTTCCTACTTCCACTTCTCTGAGGAGCAGTGTGTCCAAAGGCTGCGATTTACAAAAGACATGGTGACGGAGCTGTGCCATCTGATGTAGCCAGACCTTGAGCCTCAAACAAGGGTGAGAATGGTTCTCTCAGTGGCAGTGAAGGTCGCCATCGCCCTCAATTTTTCTGCCAATAGATCTTTCCAGGGAGCCACAGCAGACATCTCCAACATCTCCCAGTTTGCCACCCATTGCTCCATTTGTCATGTCACAGATGCTCTGTACAGAAGGCGGATGGAATACATCTCATTCCCCATGACAAGACAGAAGCAGCTGGAGAGGTCAACAGGCTTTGTCATGATGGCATGCTTTCCCATGGTGCAGGGTGCCATAGACTGCACACACGTCACATTGCGGGCTCCACACCGAAATCGGCAGATATTTCAAAACCGAAAAGGATACCACTCACTCAATATCCAGTTGGTGTGCGACCAAGACACAAAATAATGGCCGATAATGCCCGCCATCCTGGCAGCAGCTGTGATGCCTTCATCCTGCGCCAGACCGGTGTGCCAGCTCTGTTCCAGTCACTCAATGCCGCTCCTGGCTGACTCCTCGGAGACAAGGGCTACCCGCTGTGCCACCTGTCTCATGACTCCCCTCTGCAAACCCATCAGTCTTGCCCAGCACACTTCCAATGACAGTTATGCCGCCACCAGGAGCATCATTGAACAGACCATTGGAGTGCAGAAGCAATGGTTCTGCTGTCTTGACTGCTCAGGAGGAGTCTTGCAGTACTCACCTGACCGGGTGTCCCTCTTCCATAAACATGTCAATGAGCCCTTCCTTCCATACCACATGCCCAACAATGAAATGACAGACAAGACCAAACAGTAAAGATGACAATGAACATTTATGTGTAAAAAGTGCAACATCAACATGACATATATCATTCACCCATGTGCATCTCCTTGTATCCCCTTTTATGTAAACCTACTCTACTACCATGCCGCAGTGTCTCCCCTGTGGCTGCAGCATGGCTGGTGAAAGGCTGCTGTGTTTCTGGGCCAGAGACTACAGATGGCCTTCTAGGACACCCTCAACCAGCTCTGGGCCTGGAAGGCCTGGGTGCAGACTGAAACACCTCAGGCTGGGCGGTGACAGTCTGGGCTGGCTGGGTAACAGCCGTGGATAGTTGCAATGACGGAGTGGCAGTGGTGGGATCAGAAATGTTGTCGTCCTGAGAGAGGACAGTAGGTTCCTTCTCCACTGAGCCAGTGCCACTCCCCCGGGGCAGCACCTCAGCCTCCTCTCCAATCTTATGGAGCACAGATTGCTGGGCTGCTGTGGCACCGTGTGATCCTCGGTGGACCCTGATGGACCCAGCGCCTCATCTGAGTCCTGTGGAGCAGAACTCGTGCACGCACTCGTCCTCCGGGGAGCTGGCTCCCGATCTTGCCTTCCCCCTTGACCCTGCTGTGGCCCGCTAGGCCCCGGTGCAGCACACTGTGCAGACCCCTCTCCTAAACTCAACTGCAACGACCGCGTTCTCCCAGTATCTGAGCTGGTGCGTGCGAGTGCGAGAAGCAGTGACGTGGTACATGCATCGTCCTCCTCCTCCTCCCTCTCCTCCTCCTCCCCCATTTCTTCTCCCTGCAGACTGGGTTGAGGGGGTTCAGGAACAGGTTGGGCTGTGCCCAGGGCATTGTCTGAAAGCACAAATGGTACAAGAGTGAGGTTAAGGTGAGGGAAGGGGGATAGGCATGCAGGAAGAAAGGTGGTTGGAATGTGCAGCAGCTAAATGATAAGGGCTCCTGCTTAAAGTGGAAGGTGGGATGAGAGGAAGGTTTCACTTACCAATGTTGGCCCCAGCAGGCTCGGCGGTGCCCACTGCCATGGGGATGGCCTGCTGCCGGCCCATCAGGTGAAGTACTCGCTCCTTCAGATCTGTGAGCTGGGGCAGTTCAGGCTCCCCCTGTCCTATTTGCTGCTGCTGCAGCTTGTTTTGTGCCATCTTGGTCTGCAAAAGAAAGGAAGCTTGGTGGTGCACTTATTTATGTGGAAGGAATGGGCAGCTTAAGCAGCTGTGATTCTGAGCAAAGCATCAAATGAGCCAACAACTGTGAGTAGGCCCACATCCTGAGTTAAATGCTGGTTTGCTGAGTGCACAGAGGCTGCCTTGTAAGAGTTGTGGGAACAGGCAGAGACTCACAGGTTCATGGGTAAGAGTTGGGGAACATGTAATCACTTGCACCACACGAGTGAGGTTGCAGAACTTTTTGCGACACTGTGTGGGTGTACGGTCAAGGACGGAGGTGCCCGACACCTCGGTGCCACCTCTGCCCAGAGAGCTCTGAGAAGCTGTGGAGTGGTCCTCCCAGCTGGAGGGAGAAGGATGTGTCTCTTGTCTCCCACTGTCCCCACCACTGTCTCCACTTCTGTGTCTGAGAACTGCTTGGCCCTCGTACTGGCTCTCCCAGCTGCCATGATGGCCCTCAGTAAGCAGCTCCTGAACTCTGAGGAAGAGAATCAGCAGAACAAACCTGTAAGGCATCCCCTTTAAGAAGCCCAGTGACCAGGTGACTGGTTATGAGTGAATCAAACTCACCTGCAATTGGCTGCTCATTTCCACCATCGCCCCGGCAGCGCTCCTCCAGCGCCACACGGAGGCCACTTAGTGCTCCAACAGCGCAGCTCTCAGATCTCACAAACAAAGTTCTGAAATTACAAACTTCCTCCCGCCCATCTCAACCGGCGCTGACTTTTCAGTTAATTCAAATTCTGCGCTCCAAACCCAGCGAGGGGCAATTTCATCCCCTTCGAGTTTAATATCATTACAGTACTGACAGGGAAGGAAGGGGCGGGCCAGCTCCAGCCCAGCACCTCCAGACTCAGGCAGGGTTTGAGTAAATTTAAACAATCTTTCCTGGATTGAAAAAAAACTATTTCGTTCTCAAATCCCTCAGATAGAAAATAGGACACCATCCTGTAACTTCTGCTTATTCTCTCTACACTGAGCTTGAAGTTTACTATTGTCCTTGGTCAGGTGGTCTTTTTCACGGCCTGGCCTCTGCAGCACCAGGAATGGACCCCAAACCTGAGTGGACTTTGCCAGCTATAATTACTTACGATTTATCTGTCTGCCAGGGATGGCCCTTTCCGAGACAGGTACGGGACCTTTAAAAAAAGTCACTTTAGATTCCTGACTTTGCTTGCCACTGATGGATTCTGTGCAGGTTTCCAGCTCACGCCTTGTCTTACTAATTACTAGTCCCGACAGTCTAGTGTCAGCAACTTTAATACTGTATTAATATGGAACCTTGGTGTCCCACATTCAGTCTGCCCCCTGACACCCTTTAGTGAACAATCCATGTCACCGGTCCGACCCATGACCTCACGCTTGGTCACAGCACAAAACTACATCATCACCATATCATAGGCAGTCCCTCAGGATCGAGGAAGACTTGCTTCCACTCTTCGCTTGAGTTCTTAGGTGGATGTACAGTCCAATACGAGAACCACAGTTTCTGTCACAGGTGGGACAGATAGTCGTTGAGGGAAAGGTTGGGCAGGGAGCCTGGTTTGCCGCACGCTCCTTCCGCTGCCTGCGCTTGATTTCTTATACTCGAGGAGCTCAGCGCCCTCCCGAATGCACTTCATCCACTTAGGGCGGTCTATGGCCAAGGACTCCCAGGTGTCAGTGGGGATGTCGCACTTTATCAGGGAAGCTTTGAGGGTGTGCTTGTAACGTTTCCTCTGCCAGCTTTGGCTCGCTTGCCGTGGACGAGTTCCAAGTAGAGCGCTTGCTTTGGGAGTCTCGTGTCTGGCATGCGAACTATGTGGCCTGCACAGCGGAGCTGCACAAGTGTGGTCAGTGCTTCAATGCTGGGGATATTGGCCTGGACGAGGACGCTAATGTTTGTGTGTCTGTCCTCCCAGGGGATTTACAGGATCTTGCGGAGACATCGCTGGTTTTATTTCTCCAGCGACTTGAGGTGTCTACTGTACATGGTCCATGTCTCTGAGCCATACAGGAGGGCGGGTATTACTACGGCCAAGTAGACCATGAGCTTGATGAAAGTTTTGAGGGACTGATCTTCACTCTTTTCTTCAGATGTCTGAAGGCTGCACTGGCTCACTGGAGGCGGTGTTGGATCTCATCATCAATGCCTCTCTTGTTGATAGGAGGCTCCCGAGATAGGGGAAGTGGTCCACGTTGTCCAGGACCACGCCGTGGATCTTGATGTTTGGGGGGCAGTGCTGTGCGGTGAGGACAGGCTGGTGTTGGACCTTTGTCTTACTAATGTTTAGCGTAAGGCCCATGCTTTCATACGCCTCGGTAAATACGTCGACTATGTCCTGGAGTTCAGCCTTTGTGTGTGCACAGATGCAGGCGTCGTCCGCGTACTGTAGCTAAAAAACAACAACAAAACTACAGCTGGAACTAGTCCCCTTTCCTGTCTGTACTTCACAAGGACACATTCCTTGGTACCGAGCAGCTTCCGTTACTTGCTTTCAGTCATTTTCTTATATGTTATAATTTCACAAACATAGTTATAAGCATCCACATTATAATTAATCTATTCTATTAGTCACTCTTGCTGAAGCTAATATTGTGCTGAATAACACAAAAGTCCTGTTATTTCCTTATCCCGTGAAAGGTTTCCTGTTAACTGACCACAACGGCTGTTTTATCAGTGAACGCCTTAATGAACTATATACAGTGAAGTTCCTGTTTGACTAACTCAGGCTTACTTTTCTATCCCATAATGTATATTAGCCATTTTATGTCCATGTATTTAGCAACTTTATGTTGATATATGTCTGAAACCTACAGTACATACACAGTGGAATGGGAGAACACACTCAATGAATGGGAGTACACACTCAATGGAAAGATGCTCAAAGTTGTGGATGTATTATAAAATTATAATGAATAGTCAGCATGGATTTCAAAAGAGAAAGTCTTGCTTGGCCAACCTCATTGAATTTTTTGAAGAGGTAACAGAGAGAGTAGACAATGGTAATGCAGTAGATGTAATTCATCTAAATTTTCAAAAGACCTTCGATAAGGTCATCATCAACATCATAGGCAGTCCCTCGGAATCGAGGAAGACTTGCTTCCACTCTTGAAGTGAGTTCTTTGGTGGCTGAACAGTCCAATACGAGAACCACAGTCTCTATCACAGGTGGGGCAGATAGTCGTTGAGGGAAGGGGTGCGTGGGACTGGTTTGTTGCACGCTCTTTCCGCTGCCGGCGCTTGATTTCTGCATGCTCTCGGCGTTGATAATAGACTGATGAACAAGGTCAGAGAATGCGGAGTCAGAGGACAAGTAGCAGAATGGATAGCTAGCTGGCTGCAAGACAGAAAGCAGAGAGTAGGGGTAAAGGGTTGCTACTCACAGTGGTAGAGGGTGGGTAGTGGTGTTCCACAAGGATCAGTGATGGGACCACAGTTGTTCACAATTTATGTTCACGATTTAGACATTGGAATCAAAAACACAATTTCTACAGTTGCGGATGACACCAAATTGGCTGGGATAGTCAATACTGAGGAGGACTGCAACAAATTACAGGAGGAGATGAATAAACTTGCAGAATGGGCATATAATTGGCAAATTAAGTTCAACACAGATAAATGTGAGGTGTTACATTTTGGTAGGAAGAATAGGGAGGTGACTTATTACTTGGAGGGTTAGAGTCACGGTGGGGGAGAGGAACAAAGGGATCTCGGAGTACAAATACACAAATCACTAAAAGTAGCAACACAGATTAGCAAGGCCATAAAAAAACAGCACTAGGGTTTATTTCTAGAGGGATAGAATTGAAAAATAGGGAAGGTATGCGAAACCTGTATCGAACCTTTGTTAAACCAAAGAGTATTGCGTACAGTTCTGATCGCCATATTATAAGAAGGATACAGAGGTACTGTGGAGGGTGCAGAGAAGATTTACAAGGATGATACCAGAAATGCGAAGGTGTACATATCTGGAAAGGTTGGGTCTCTTTTCTCTTGAAAAAAGAATGTTGCGGGGAGACCTAATAGATTTAGATGAGGAAAGACGGGAGGAGGCTCGAGTGGAGCATAATCGCGGCATGTCCTGGTTGGGCCGAATGGCCTGTTTCTGTGCTGTTTATCCTATTAATCCTATGAACAGAAAAACCTGTGGATTCAAATACAGAATTGTGTGAAAATCTGAGTGCAGATAAATAAAGCTTATAAAAAAATAGCATATCGGGCAGCCCATTATAGAAGGGACATTAACGCCACAGAGAGCAGAAAGCAAATTCACCAGGGTACCGGTGGTGGAAGTGGTGGCTACGAGTCCAACCCGTCATCAAAAAACAAGTGTGAAAATATCTTGGTGTCCATCAGACAGAATCTATAATTGTGGCTTTTGAGAGAAACACTAAAAGTGCAACAAAAGAAACTGTTTGAGCAAAGAAATCACATTTCTTTAATCGCCTCTCAAGACAAGAAGTTCTTCCAGCTGATAATATGGAACTAGATACCACTTATCAAAATGTTGGTGATCTTTATCCTGATCAACGAAGAGGAGACAGAGGAAAACAGAAAGTGGTGAAGCCAGGTACACATCAGTGATCTGATTATTATTGTATAATTTATTCAGTTTGAGTTAATTAGCTCGATTCACTAACACCCTCAGATGAATTAACAACAGTGAAAAGGTCATTTCTCATTGGTTGAGGGAACGTGTTGTCAGGAAATTCCATTTTTTCAGAAAAACTGATGGATTTTAGAGCTGAACAGTGAATAAAGCAGTGGGGTCATAAACCCCAGTGACCATCCCTTTAACTATTGCTGTTAACACACAGTGAATAGAAACATAGAAACATAGAAAATAGGTGCAGGAGTAGGCCATTCGGCCCTTCTAGCATGCACCGCCATTCAATGAGTTCATGGTTGAACATGCAACTTCAGTACCCCATTCCTGCTTTCTCGCCATACCCCTTGTTCCCCGAGTAGTAAGGACTTCATCTAACTCCTTTTTGAATATATTTAGTGAATTGGCCTCAACAACTTTCTGTGGAAGAGAATTCCACAGGTTCACCACTCTCTGGGTGAAGAAGTTTCTCCTCATCTCGGTCCTAAATGGCTTACCCCTTATCCTTAGACTGTGACCCCTGGTTCTGGACTTCCCCAACATTGGGAACATTCTTCCTGCATTTAACCTGTCTGAACCCATCAAAATTTTAAACGTTTCTATGAGGTCCCCTCTCATTCTTCTGAACTCCAGTGAATACAAGCCCAGTTGATCCAGTCTTTCTTGATAGGTCAGTCCCGCCATCCCGGGAATCAGTCTGGTGAACCTTCGCTGCACTCCTTCAATAGCAAGATTGTCCTTCCTCAAGTTAGGAGACCAAAACTGTACACAATACTCCAGGTGTGGCCTCACCAAGGCCCTGTACAACTGTAGCAACACCTCCCTGCCACTGTACTCAAATCCCCTCGCTATGAAGGCCAACATGCCATTTGCTTTCTTAACCGCCTGCTGTACCTGCATGCCAACCTTCAATGACTGATGTACCATGACACCCAGGTCTCGTTGCACCTCCCCTTTTCCTAATCTGTCACCATTCAGATAATACTCTGTCTCTCTGTTTTTACCACCAAAGTGGATAACCTCACATTTATCCACATTATACTTCATCTGCCATGCATTTGCCCAGTCACCTAACCTATCCAAGTCACTCTGCAGCCTCATAGCATCCTCGTCGCAGCTCACACTGCCACCCGACTTGTAGTGTCATCCGCAAATTTGGAGATACTGCATTTAATCCCCTCGTCTAAATCATTAATGTACAGTGTAAACAGCTGGAGCCCCAGC